>NC_048301.1:23774402-23910823 GCF_013100865.1 Trachemys scripta elegans
ACTTCTTCGGATGCATCCGAAGAAGTGGGCTGTAGTCCACGAAAGCTTATGCTCTAATAAATTTGTTAGTCTCTAAGGTGCCACAAGTACTCCAGTCATTGCAATGTGAATATGTGCATTATTATTCCAATCCAGGCTGCAGAGTTGAGGCAGAACACCTCCATAGCCAATATTGCAGCTGAAGGGCTGGAGTGGGCTCCCGAATCCTAGTGACCATCTCCCAGTCCTCAGGGACAGAGGGAGAAGAATAAGAGGATCTGAATGGTGTAGCTCGTTTGTCACCCTTGGGTTAAATGATACCTTTGTTAACAGACAATACAATCATCATTTGTTCTTTTAAAAAAACATGGAAATAAAGCAATAAAAATAAAGAGGTGAGCTTGTTCTATCCACACACTGTTAATTTAATCACAGTGTACAGCTACGTTCCTTTTAGGTATTGCCAAACCAGATGATCTATTGTAATATATAATACTCGGCAGATTTTCCTAGTAAACTGGAACCTCTCCAACAGCTAACTTTAAGATTGTAGTGATTACCGTATTATGAATAAAATAAATTCACTAACAATTTACTGCATTTCAAAAGCTTCAGCTGATCACATCGATCCTTGTTTGCAGCCCAAACAGTACTTTTTACCCAAGAGATGGATAAATCGGAATGTGTGTTGATTAGAGAACTTGTCTTTGGTTCATATTGACAACTTAATTGACATCACAGTGCTAAGATATATTCAATCATCAAATTTCAGTTCCAAATTAGTAAAGATGTTCAGGAGGTAATGTTGTGAACATAACCAGTCAAAAGATCAGATAGTGTAACTCAGTTCTTACAAGTAATCAAAACCTCCAATCATTCTTGGAGATCTGATGCCAATGTAATCTACATTTTGATATTTTGTTTCTTAAAAGAACATAGATTATTAGGCTACAGTAGATAAATTGGAGGCTGCCTTTGAAGAGATTTAAGCCATTTTCCACACATTGTCAAAATGGGGTGTACACTTACTAGCTAGCTCTCCAGCCCAGGAAAACTCGGTACCATCCCGGTCCATTTCAAGCTCTTGCCTCAGGGCCTTATTGATTATGCAGAAACTTAGACAAAATAAATTAGTTCCTCTGCCCAACATGGGCTACCATTCCCAGGGTCTTTTCCACATCTTCTCTCTGCCTCTCCAGTCCTTATTCTGGCCCAAGTCAACCCACTGGAGTATCCCTGCAGTTCTCACTCTCCGCTGTATCTTGTAGCAGGGTTCTTTCCCCTGCTCCACAGCCTACTACAGGAGCCTACCTGCTCCCTGCAGCTCTTCAGCTCAACTAAACTCTTGATGGCTATCACCTGACACGCTAACCCCACATCTCAGCTAGGAGGCAATGAATTAGTCAGAGCTGGGGCTGGACCAATCTTCCCTGTGATGTGGTGGCCCAGTGATACAATTTCTAAAGAAATTAAAAATCCAGAAATTTAAAGACTGTGAAACGGCTTGCATTAAAAAGCAGCATGAAATTTGAGAAAACTCTGAACAATTGCTTGTTACTACACTTCTACCCCGATATAACGCTGTCCTCGGGAGCCAAAAAATCTTACCACGTTATAGGTGAAACCGAGTTATATCGAACTTGCTTTGATCTGCCAGAGTGCACAGCTCCACCCCTCATCCACATCCCTCTCCCCCTGGGAGCACTGCTTTACTGCGTTGTATCTGAATTCATGTTATATCAGGTCGCGTTATATCGGGGTAGAGGTGTATATGTTGCCTGGTCTACTTAAATTCAAGTCCCTTGGTTCAATTTGCAACTCATTTGTTGGTACTGCTGGCAAGCAAATTAAAACTAGAGAAGTTCTTAATCCACAAAATCTGGATCCAGATTTTAAATAGTCTAAAACTTCTGGGGTGTTTGGATCCCAAGTATAGTTCTGAACTGCCAACAAAAAGAATTGATTTTGCTTGCTAAAACACCATGTTCCAGTTTTTGTGATTTTCTTGATTCAAATCTGCCATTCACTGGAATGTTACATTGGACAGATGTTCCTCAGAAAGCCTTTTAAGATGTCTTAAACTGAGCACATGAAGAATGGTAATGAACTGTTATATCTGTGTCAAGGAGGATTAAATCAGCAAAGTAAAACACTGCTGCATGTGAAAAACAATTACTGTTATACATGCATTATGGATTTGGCATCAGTATTTTTGTGAGAGACAATTTACTGTGCAGAATGATCACGCATTATTTAAAATATTTTCTAAACTAATCTGGCAGATGCAAACCAAATTCACAATCCTTATTCAAAGGCAAAAAACTATGCGAACATGGAGCAAGGGTCCCAAAACCAAGCAACAGAAACACAGGAAATTCAGCGTTAAGATTACACTTCAAAGAAATGGTATGGAAATGCACATTGAAGGCACCCAAGCAATCTTAGCTGCACTGCGTCAAAACTAAGGCATGTTAGTGTTTCTGGTCCAAATTAGATTAAACTGATTTTAATGACAATTATTTCCCCATATTTTTCTCTTCATGGTGTACCTACAGGACAGAGTTAAAGTTGCCTTTGTGCCTTACTTGTGTATTCCGTACCTCAAATATTTGAATATTTTTTAAGTGTCACTTTAACTTTGAACTTCCTGAGTTTATAATGCCTGAGTTTGGTATAATTATAACATATCTGTGATTTTATTCTTAAATTACTAATACGTATTCTCAACCTTAATTTGATATTAATGCAGTTTTTTGTGTGAAAATGTCCTTGGTTTTCAAAAATTATTAAAAATGTCATACATAGACACTAAACAAGAAACCCCAAACGAATGTTATCATGCAGTGTTTCTACTGAGTTCGGGTATTTTGTATCAACCTTAAGTAATTAATATATTTATTGAACTTTAGAGGGCAGATTCACCAGTGCACCAGAGCAACACAAAACAACCTTAGTGTACTGATGAACTGGGTCCTTAATTTGCCATTAATGTATTGGTTTAGAAGGCTGTGATACCGAGAGCATTGCTATGTGAAGCGGTGAGAGGAACCCATTCCTTGGATCCCAATGACTCTGGCCATCCATGCACTCTTCTCAGTTTCCCAGCAGGACTGCCTTAGTGCACAGAGGAGCTGAGGAAGCAGTGCCATATTGAGCCTTTAAGCATCGATGCCTAAGTAGCATTCTGCAATGGAACCTTTAAAGAGTAGTGACACTGGGGCCAAGTAATCTACCAATTAGAACTCTTGACACATCTCCAGTGTCCCTCATACTACTTGCTCATTACAACCAATAAAGCTATTGCATGCAAATTAGTTATAGAGGAAGAGTGACGATTGGTTGAATCACCTCTGATATTACAATAGCCCTACTTAAGAGCTACCTGAGTTGTTGAACCCTGTTTCAGCCTATTTGAGTTAACCATTTGCTATAACTATCATTAATAATGATAGCTTAATTACAACCTATTTTCAAATACAGCATATGCACATGATTTTGATGAAATATGAATGTCTGAGTCTGTGTTATTCCATTATTAAGATCATTCAGGACAAAAAAGACTGACAGGCTAAATTTCTCAAAGGAATTATTTTAAAACTAACTGAAACTCAAAGTAATGGATTTATTTGTAAATTCTCATAATATTAATTCTTTGCTCAAAGAGTAAATTCTATAAGTTTGGAGAGGATACACAATATTTTAGATGAACAACAAGAGGCTAAATCTCTTCTTTAAGTGCAAAATGGAACTCAGCCTTAACTTTAGAGTCATGACCGGTGCTCTATAATAAAGAAGATATGCAATATGCTAAGCAATAGGAAGAATGGTGGAAATGATATCATGTCCAAAATAAGACACCCAAAGATAACACTGTGGATTCATTTATTTTCTTTTGAACCATATTACCAACACAAAAAAGAGTGCTAAATTGCTCCGGCACCTTAACACACTCTTTGTAAATATACAACACAAACATGAATAAACAGACTCTCAAGACCAACAGCTGAAACAAACCTTAAAGATGGAACTGAAATGCTGTATACAACTGAATACTATCAACTGCTTTGGACATAAAATCCTATTGACTTCAGTGGTGCAAGATAAGGCCCTACAGTCCTGATCTTGCAAAGCACACGTGGAGTCCTTCTGAAATTAGTGGGACTCTGCACAACCCTGGATCATTTTGGTGGACTATGGCTCAAGAAAATATAGGCACAAGACTACGATTATAAATTAATGCATTTTAAACGTAAACCAAGGCCTTGACTGCAAAAGCTGGTGCCAGTAACTCCAAAAATCTTAGATACTCTGGTGACAGGCATATTACAAATGTCTAAGGCAAAGACATGTGAATAAAGCTGTGCACACTATAGGTGATCGTGATGACATCAACTCTTGCTTTTGAAACACAGAACCCTGCACTCAATCCAAGGTGGAAAAATAAAAGGATAAAATATAATTATTTAAAAATAATGTATTATAAAAGTATTTATTTGTTATTCTTAATTCTAACCACATATTTTCTGATGGCTAAATCTTACTTGTCTGACTCAAGAGAGTTATCCCATTGACTCCCAAAGCACTACCTGCATAAGTAAAGATAAGGAGGACTTGGTGCTTAATGAATCAGATTTCATATGTATTTAAAATGCATTTCAGCTCACTTTGATTCCAACAGAGTTCAACAAGAGGGTGGTGTTTTTTAATGTTTTAATAATTTAATATTTCATCTCTAGAGCTCTGCAAACCTGCAGATATCTGCTTTATATCCACAGATATCCACATCCGCGGATATCCATGGACCATGTTTGCAGATTGCAGATGGATGTGGATCCAAATTTTATATCAGTGCAGCTCTCTATTCATCAGTTCAGAGACTGTGGTTGGGTTTTCATTTTATTTAGCTTCTCTTTGTAAGTAGATGATTTGCTATTTGAATGAATACATATACACTAAGTCTTACTTTGTGTCAGAGCATTTAAATACATAAATATATGTACACTATTTATATATTTACTTTTTTTTATACCCAGGTAGGTTACAAACATATATCATATGTACATACATTAACAGATATATATCTCCAGTTTTGGCCACCATCACAGGCGCTGACTTTTCAAAGTGCCGGGGGAGTGATCGACCCCCGGCTCCATCCCAGATCCTGCCCCCACTTAAGGTGACCAGATATCCCGATTTTATAGGGACAGTCCTGATATTTGGGGCTTTTTCTTATGTAGGCTCCTATTACCCTCCATTCCCTGTCCCGATTTTTCACACTTGCTCTCTGGTCAGCCTACCCCCACTCCACCCCTTCCCCCAAGGTCCCACCTCTTTCCGCCCCCACTCCACCACGCCCCACCTCTTCCCACCCCCACTTCACCACCACCCCGCCTCTTCCCGCCCAGTTCCTCCTCCCTCCCCCGAATGCACTGCGTCCTCACTCCTCCACCCTCCCTTTTCCCTCCCAGCCTCCTGAACGCCGTGAAACAGCTGATCCGTGGGGCACAGCGGGCTGAAGGTGCTAGCAGATGGGGTGCGAGAGAGCTGATAGGGGGGCTGCTGGTGCGTGCTCCCCACCCACCATTTTTTCCCTGTAGGTGCTCCCACCCTGAAGCACCCACAGAGTCGGTGCCTATGGCCAACACACTTTAAAAAAAGATATGGACAAATTGGAGAGAGTCCAGAGGACAGCAACAAAAATAAAAAGTTTAGAAATCCCGACCTATGATGAAACGTTAAAAAAACTGGGCATGTTTAGTCTTGAGAAGAGGACTGAGGGGGGACCTGATAACAGTCTTCAAAAACATTAAGGGCTGTTATAAGGGGGATTCATCAGTTGCTCTCCACATCCACTGAAGAAAAGAGAAATAATGGGCTTAAGCTGCAGCAAGGGAGATTTAGGTTAGATATCAGAAAAAGCTTTCTAACTAACTATCAGGATAGTTAAGAACTAGAATAGGCTTCAAGGGAAGTTGTGGAATACCCGTCATTGGAGGATTTTAAAACCAGCTTAGACAAACACCTATCAGAAATGGTTTTCTTGGTCCTGCCTCAGCGCAAAGGAGGCTGGACTAGGTGACCTTTCAAGATCCCTTCCAGTCCTACATTTCTATGATTCTATGATATAGCAATATATATGGGTTAATATGGAGCTACACTATTACCAGTATCTGAATAAAGTTCTTTTTCATAGACTGAAATACTATAATGGAATTAATAGGGAGAGAACTAGCTTTGATTGCCAATGATGGCAGCAAACAAATTAGAGGCAAAAACTGATGGGATGCTCCCCTTCCCACCTCCTTTTACTTTCTTTTTTCTAGTTAGGCAATAGTAAAATGTGGTTATGTGGCTTAACTACCCTACAATTCTAACCGCCACATGTTTGAAATTCAGGTCTTTGTCTCATCAGAAAAGGGATTCCCCCCTTTCATTTCTGTGGTATATGCTCTCTTCTTTTCTAGTTGATATTCTCAAACAAAATGCTTCCTTAATTTAGAGTTAGATCACAGAATAACACATCTGCAAACTACAGCATTGTCATAAAAAAAAGACTAGTTAAAAAAATCTGGAAATATTCAGTTAAAATGGACATAAATATTCTGTAACACTGCAGTTCATTAAAATCAATTAACCACAATATTGATATGTGAAAATTCATCTCTCACATTTTAGTAGCAGTCTTAATTCCAACATACAAGACATATTTATCTTTTCAACATAATCATCACAATATAAAGACAACTTCTTAATAATCTATGTATATGTTTAAAGAGTTAGTATATCTTGTGAGTCAGAGTTAAGGTTGATACTAAAAGGCACAAGATTAATTTTCTCTCTCTCTCTTATACACACACATGACTATGTAAAAATATTTGGCGGAGATCTTTAGCTGGTCTAAATTGTAATAGCTCTATTGGCTTCAATGGTACTATGACAATTTACACCAGCTGAAGAAGAAGAAGAAGAACCACCATATAACTGGTGATATGTATTTAACAGAGGTCGGTAGAAAAGGAGATCCTTTTCCTTTGCACTTCAGAAGAAGATTTCTTCCACATGGTGATCCTGAACTGCATGGAAGTAGAGATCTTTTGGATTGAAAAATGATGTTATAAATGTAAAATATTATTATATTAACTTGAACACTGACCCCAGTGTTAAGCGGACTCAGAGCAGCAAGGAGTTGGACATGCAGAGACCTGCAGTCATGTGGAAATATTCTTTTTTTTAATTTTTGGTATAATTTAATATTTACCACTATGCCTCCTTTTTACCCCCATTAGGCATCAAATGATAAAAAACAAATTTAAGCTTAAAGCTTAGATGATATTTTCAAAAACGCTCAGTGTTAGCCTAACTCTCATTGACTTCCAGACTTAGACTTTTGAAAATCCTACTCTTAGAAGGCTTGGATGGAATATACAAAATGACAACAGACTCCCTCATATTCATAAGAAAAATTCAAATTACATACACTGGTTTATTTATGATGAAACACCAGCACCCGTGTCTTCAATGTAGACTAGCTGGATTCACTCTGAAAGGGAACCCTGTCTTCTTATTGCCAGATCTTGATATCTCCAGCCCAGTCACACGTTGCAAGAAGTGACGGAAGGACTGGATGAAAAGTTGCACTCACACAAGCCTGGTTATGTGCAGACAAAGTGTGAATGATTCTAGCAGTGTGATAGTTATAGAAAAATATTTTGCCCTCTGAACTTCCTGTCACTAGAAGTGTTCCATCTGGAGAAAATTCACAGCCCACTGCAAATCCTTCCACCTGTGAAGAGTCAAGAATAAGAGTAAATCAATATGCTAATTAGGGAAATTTAATGTAACCTCCTGAAAATGCATTAATGTACTAAAAATGTCTCTTTTACACAATATGCTCTAATTATTTCCCCAGGTGTTTATTAAGACAAACTTATTTCGACTTTAAATTGTTAGCACTAGTCAATCAATAATTGGTGAAGCTATTAACAATTCACAAAATCTTCCATTATTTTAATCTCCGTTGTCTTCATAATGGGTATCATTCTAAATTAACTACATTACAGGAAACCAGACAGGAAAAGAAGCAAGTCAATTAATATCTACCCTGGTTTATAAATCAATAGTATCAGCAGACATGTTAAGGGAACAGAAATTGGTTATATTACTTATAGTCCTGAATACTTTAAGTTTCTTGTGAAGAATAATACCTTATGCCCTTCATATCTTTTCTTTTTGTTGATTCTGTATGGTCGTTGGGTAGAAAACAATGCCATGTAGTTTCCATTTGTTTGAGCAACAAATGCAGGTTCTCTAGGGTGCAGAGTCAGACTCGGACAGGTATAACGCTCCTAAAAAATAGTTGAGAAGATTGACATTCCTATATTTTTGTTGCCTGAAATACAGACTTGTTCAAATTAATCAGGCAGTCTTTTGTAGATCTAACATATCTGAATGATTAGAAGATGGGTGAGAACTGACATATTTTAGATATGTAACCATGAAGAAATTTAAAAGAAATCCATGCCCAATTTGCTCAACACACTCTCCTGAAAGTTCACATGGGGCAAATATTAAATCTGGTATCTACTCTAATTAGCTGGGCTGAGCAGGAGCTGGGCAAATGCATAGGGAAGGAATATTCCCTTTCACCCCTTTAAAAAGGCAGTTTCAGCCCCAAAGCACTCAAACAGCTTCTGCGGTCCTAAGAAGACTAAAAGTTCCATGTAGCAATGGGTCCTCTAGTCCTACTCCCCACCCCCTTCCATAGTCCCTGTTTAACTCCCTAAACCCTGGCTACCCTTACAGTTCTGCTGCCAGAGAATCTTCTCTGATTACAGAGGCAGGGACAGGATTTACCCCCTAGTACGAAATACCTCCTTACTGCTATTTGTATCATGAAGAAACCAGTTTGCTAATTACAACTGATCTTTCTAATCCTAGTAAGGTCAGAAGTCACAAATGATGTCACTTTTCAATAGGATTATTTTCAGTTCAAAATGTTCAGCTGTAGGAAGAGATGGATACTTTTGGATCCACAATAGCCTTAGGCCAGTGTTTAGAATTGTGAATGATGGTAACTTCATGAGCCAAATCCAAAGCAAAGTGAGAAAAAGGGCTTCCTCCAATTTCAGAAGAAATCCAAAGTCACATGGGCAGGTTTAGATCCAGGGATTCAAATACAAACTTCCCAAACTTTCACAAACTTAGTGAAATTCTAAGGGGGAGGGCAATTGGAATAGAGGTTCTGGTTTTAGCTCATCTCTAGTTCTAATGTACAACTTTATGTTTCAATATAAATCACAGTTTATGCGCAATAAAAACATCTGAGATTATTGCTTTGGGCAAAAGGAATGCTATGCTCTTTCAAATGTTGGACAGCAAAAAGATAAATAAAAGCTTAAAGGTAAATTTATAAATGAGAAATGATGAAGCATTACCAGCAAGTAGAAGTGGGACAACAGAAAAAAGATTGGGGGGTTGAGGGCTTGTCTACATGGAGATTTAGCGCATGACAAGCCAGGGTGTCAATCTACAGTGATTGCTGCACACCAACTGGCCATGTGAACCCTCCTACCACATACTAAAAGTTCCGCAGTTCTGCACTATGGGACTTTCAGTGCACAGTAGCAGGATCCACACAACCAGTTAGTGTATGGCAACCAGGTGCACTATCAATTTAAACCCGCAGAAAGAACAGGAGTACTTGTGGCACCTTAGAGACTAACAAATTTATTAGAGCATAAGCTTTCGTGGACTACAGCCCACTTCTTCGGATGCATATGCAGTCCACGAAAGCTTATGCTCTAATAAATTTGTTAGTCTCTAAGGTGCCACAAGTACTCCTGTTCTTTCTGCGGATACAGACTAACACGGCTGCTACTCTGAAATTTAAACCTGGTTTACCACACACATAGACAAACCCTCAGTTAGGTAAAGAGTATTAGACAGAGGAAACACAAAAGAAAGGCACAGAGAGAAAAACTTAAACAATCTTGGGAAATGATAGTAAAACAGGCTAGAACAGGCAGAAAAGATGTAGGAGTGAAAAATGAGAACCCCCCGTTTCCAGTCAAATTTGGGGGAAAGTTTGATCGAAAAGGGTTCAGCTATTTTGCAGAAGAAAGTAAATTAAAAATACATAGTTTGGGCTATTTAATGTGTATTCATGAGTAGTGAGATGATGGGTTTCTCATCTGCATTCTAGCATAGTAGTAAAGTCCAGACACTCCCATCTTAAAGGTTAGAAATTGAATATTACAAAACTAAGAGTACTTATTTCCCAAAATCACTATCAATTTTTTGTTAGTAACATATTAAAGAGTGAGGTAACTGCCCCATCCAGTGATGCTCTATTTCCAAAAGAATTGTCTTGTTTAAACTGCTCAGTACACTGAATATGACTGCTTTGCAGTTTGTTTATTCACTGAAGCGTTTTCTTTCCAGAGCAAATGACTAACATGCTGTCAAACTGCATACCCAGGACGTGTGCTGCTCCAAAATTGAACAAAGACATAATTGTGGACGTTAGAGATAGAAGTGGTTTACTAGATCATCCACTCCATCTTGTTGCCAGTACAGTTCTTTCCAGTAAAAAAGTAGGACTACCTGAACCCAATTCACTCATGCATTCTTCAACTTACATGAGCGATTAGGCTGGGATTTTCAAAGGAGCCTAAGGGAGCAAGGACTAACTCACTAAGTGACTTGTGAAGCTGCCAGCCTTTCTTGACAATTCAGCATGTAAATGAATTAGTTGGTTGGACTGCTACATATTGCAAGGAATATTGCACCTGTGTTTGCTAAAGTAATTTTTTTGCCAGCACCATTTTGCCTCTGCTATTATCCTTTGCTATGTATTTACATGCATATACCATGCTATTGCTCAAACATTTTATTGATAAAATCCTTCACCTGTGATCACCCCAAATACATCACTTCTGCTGTCCTGGGAAAGGTATTGGAGAGGGAAATGTGATACCATAACAAATACTTTGATACACAGTTGGCAGGACACACCGACATTTCTACCTGTGTACCTGCCTAAACTTAGCTCAAAAGTCAGTGAATAGGCAGTGAAACGGAAATACTTTTCCAAGGAGGGCACTCACAGTTCTCTAGGTCACTTCACAATTATAGTTACAGAGAATAAGTAAGGGCTGCTAAAATAGAAAAACAGCTCTTGCTTTTTAGTAAGTAGCAGTTTACACATCACAGTAACATTATAATGGCTTACTTCAAATCATACAGAAGTACTGTGATTTAATATAAGCTGCACTCATCCCTTCTTCCAGCAAAATTGATCAATAACTCACAGCAGTTTAGGAAAAATCAAAAGCTTTTTACTCTGCTCACAATGTAATATACTAAATCAGCATTCAAATAATAATAAGTGTTAACCCTACATGAAAAATCTGATTGGAAATTTTTGCAGCACTGTGGAAATCCCATGCAATGATCGTACGGTCAGCTGAGTCCCGGCTTACTGCATCTGTGCTTGTAAGAAATTCTTTTCCTTCAGGAAGGAAGAGGACATCCAAGGTCTGTTGTACTGCTGCCTTGTAGACTTTTATCACCTATTAAACAAGAACACCCATTATGTTGGGACAGATTATATTTCACAATGTAAATGAGGTCATTTGAAGTGGTGACAAGTGTATCATCATAACAAACTCATGTATTTCATTAAAACAGTGGTCCCCAAACTGTAGGGCACGCCCCCATGGGTGGGGGGGCATTGAGGAATGTTTGGGGGGGTACACAGTGGGGCCTGGGCCAGCCCCCCATGAAGGGCAGGGTGGGAGCACCACCCAGCCCCACTCTGCCCCCAGCCATAACTCCACTCCGTCCCCTGCTCCACCACCAGCCCAGCTCTGCCCTCATTCCCTCTCCACCCCCAGGCCAGCTCCACCTGTAGCCCCACCTCCACCCCATCCCCAATTCTGTCCCCAGCTCCGCCTTCAGCATAAGCACCTCTGTTGAGGAAGCCTTGGCTGTGCAATAATGGAGGGGAAGCATGGACAGATTCCATTACTGGTAGTGGGGGGGCAGGACAGGAAAAGTTTGGGCACCATTGCATTAAAGCCACATAAAGCATATTTTTTAATATAGATAAATGATAATAGAGTAGCACACTGGTATTTTTAAATGAGGCAGTATTACATCTATTTTATCAAAGAAGCATTGTTATAACGTCACACAATATTTATTTAATAACACACAACGGGAAATTAAACAATATATAAAAGGAAGTATTACTTCACTATTTTCTTCTTATAAACTTCTATCCAACACCTTAAGAAATTAGCCTCTTTGTCATGGCAACAAGGATACAGGAACACTTGTTAGCACCACTTTATGCACCACTTCTAAATTAAGTTAAATTCCATATCATTAGCTACTGCATCAAAGAGTATTCAGGAGTTGGAGCTGTGGAATCCAACACAAGTCCAGAGGGCCAAGAACCTCTCAAAGCTGGCCCAACCACTCCCTCTTCCGAGAAGCAGCGTTTGTGACTCCACCTACCAACTGCCATATATGGTGGTCAGGGAGTTCACAGCTGGCATAGAAGGAAACAGCGCCTTCCAAGGAACAGGTTTAACTGCTCCCAAATAAGTGATTTCTGTGAGACTGATGAGTCCTATGGAGGCAGTGAGGCTGACAGCTGTTAAGAGAAGGAAATAACCCATTGGGATAAAAATACTCTGGGACCCCTACTTCCACCCTTCTCCCTTCTGATTCCCTAGGACCAACTGTTGTGAAGGTCAGTCAGTCCAGTGCAGAGCCAGCATACATGGAAGTGAACAGCTCCCATGACCTTTAGTGCATCTTGACATAGGCCCACAATTTGATCCACAGTATTAAAACAGGAATTATTCTCAATCCATTGGTGGGATATATACTGGTGTCTACCTCACACCAATAATACTGTGTATATATGTGGCTAAATTGTTTTAAATATGTTACATGTGCCCAAAGGCTGCTGCTGCTGCTGCTATGAGAGTGTAATGAATTTCTACACATGGAAACATCATGGATTGTGTGATCAGAGCACTATTTTGTACTGAAACCCACAGAAAAAAACGATTTAAAAAATCCAGTACAACATTATTATTTCCAGAGTTCCTGGATATGGTGCATGAGAGACCTAATTTAAATGAAAATGGATTTATGAGGAACAAAGGGATACCTTTTAAATTGCTCTTGGGAATTTTATGTGCAACTCTGAGGGCAGTGCATTGAAGATTTACCCTAAGCCTTTAACCTCCACTAGTCTCATGCTACTATTCCTTGCTCCTTCCTGAAAGGTATGTGGTAGGCTCTAGACGAATAGTCTCATTGCTTTGGAGTAAGACTTTCACCCAAAGGTCCTCAATCCAATAGCACAGCAGTGTGAAGACTACTTACTTCATAGCAATAAAGGAAATACCTGTATCTTTCAGAACTGCAGCAACTGAACTGAAAAGTAAAGTATATCTTAAAAAAAATAATTACAACACTGATTATGTTCTGTGAGGAAAGAAATATATCAAGAGCCATGCTATGCATCTGTGGGATATGGAATTGATTTTCCATTTACAGAAAGATTGTTTTTTCTCACTCCAAAACAAACTATATATCAAAGAAGCCCAATAGTTAGTTATTGCATAATTTTGTTAATCTTCAAATTTGTCAGCATGGCTTGGCTATCTGGAAACAATTTCTGACAGTAATGACAATCAGTGGGATAGTTTGCCTATGAGGTAGTTAAGGCAAACTCATTAGAGGTGCTCCAGCAGAAATGAGAAGCACAGTAAAGGTATCTAAAAACCTGCCTCCAGCTGCAGGGAAGGTTTGTAGAGTCAGAACCCTACAAAAAACTCCATTACAATGCACTACTCCTATATGACACCTCTCTCTCGCTTTTTCATACCATTACAATGCACTGGTATGAAAAGCAAGAGAGGTGGTATATGGAATTAGCCATCGAGTGTGAAACATTTGGACTCTATGGGACCACAAGTTTGAATCCAGGCAGGGTCTCCTCAACCCCTTCTCCTTCTGGGGCTAAATTGAACACTGTGGTCTAGGCTCTTTCATTGAGGTCTAGGTCTGCTCTTTCTTGACCTTAAAGATATGTGGTACTGTTCACAAGGGTTTGCCCCTGTGTCTTTGCCCAAAATTTCCCTCATTCACTCTTGAACTGGTTGGCTGATTGAAATGAACAATATAAATGTAAATGTATAATTTAAAAACTGAAAAACATAATGTAGAACCCTTCGTGCTAACACTAGGAGTTGGACTAGATGGCCCAGGGAGGCTCCTTCCAATCCTATCAGCTGTGAAAATCTGCTACGACCCATTAACCATATTTATGGCTTATTAAAAACAATTTCAAAAACTACTCTAGAATAATATTAAGGGGCTGACTCATAAAACCAGGGAAATTCAGAAGGAAGGATGGAATGGGTCTCAAAACAAAGGATGTATCTTATTTCATTCTTAAATAATCCCACAAAACCTCTGAGTTAAGGATACAGTTAGACATAAAACAACTAAAGCAATGAAATCCAGATTTTGAGTAAGATCCTTATCATCATCTTAACTTTGAATATTTTTGTAATAATAGACAGCGAAACTACTGCCCTGGCTGCTCAGAGAATGATGCCCCAATTGAAAATTTAGAATGACAGCAGTGATTCAACAAGGACAAGTGCAGAGTCCTGCACTTAGGACGGAAGAATCCCATTCACTGTTACAGACTAGGGACCGAATGGCTAGGAAGCAGTTCTGCAGAAAAGGACGTAGGGGGTACAGTGGACGAGAAGCTGGATATGAGTCAACAGTGTGTCCTTGTTGCCAAGAAGGCTAACGGCATTTTGGGCTGTATAAGTAAGGGCACTGCCAGCAGATCGAGGGACGTGATCATTCCCCTCTATTCGACATTGGTGAGGCCTCATCTGGAGTACTGTGTCCAGTTTTGGGCCCCACACTACAAGAAGGATGTGGAAAAATTGGAAAGAGTCCAGCGGAGGGCAACAAAAATGATTAAGGGGCTGGAGCACATGATTTATGAGGAGAGGCTGAGGGAACTGGGATTGTTTAGTCTGCAGAAGAGCAGAATTAGGGGGGATTTGATAGCTGCTTTCAACTACCTGAAAGGGGGTTCCAAAGAGGATGGATCTAGACTGTTCTCAGTGATACCTGATGACAGAACAAGGAGTAATGGTCTCAAGTTGCAGTGGGGGAGGTTTAGGTTGGATATTAGGAAAAACTTTTTCACTAGGAGGGTGGTGAAGCACTGGAATGGGTTACCTAGGGAGGAGGTGGAATCTCCTTCCTTAGAGGTTTTTAAGGTCAGGCTTGACAAAGCCTTGGCTTGGATGATTTAGTTGGGAATTGGTCCTGCGTTGAGCAGGGGCTTGGACTAGATGACCTCCTGAGGTCCCTTCCAACCCTGATATTCTATGATTCTATGACTCAACTGATTAGCTCCTGTATTGTTCCCAGACAGTGTAGGTCAACCAACACACATGCTCGGTTTCCTTTGATATTGAACATCTAAAAACAAGGATTTAAAAATGTTCGAAAATAATGTGATGAGTATCAGTCAAGTCCTCCAACTAAACCATCTCTGACCACATTTTAAACAAACTAGTGAAAATCAAGTATACATAGAATAAAACTGCCTCCACCAGAAAAACTATGAGACTGCCTGGATACTTGTCATCTCATTACATATAGATATGTGAGCAGTTACTCCAGTTTTTCACATGCTTTGCCTGTCTCATCAGTTTGGAAATGTAATGCTTGCACTCAGTTGTAGACCCTTGCTCATGCAGGTAGTGCCCACACATTGTAATAAAATCAACAAGATGTAAGCCTGAAGTTTGCAAAATTTACATAATTTTCAGCAATCCGCTTGCCTTTTTAGGTGGCAAAAAAGTAAATGTGTTCCCTTCATACTTAAATTCCTAGGAATCCTGCACAATAGAAAAAGCAATTAGACTTTTTAAAGCCCAAAGTGATAATTGTATATATAGCCTTTGCTTTATAATTCTGTGAAAACCATGCATGGATAACTCTGTACAGTGTTACAAAGGAAGGTAAACCGTTAGGAATAAAAAAAAAAAAAAATCAGAACTCCTATATACTATAGCTGTCTTTTGAATGAAAAATGATAAAATATAAGGAATCTCAAGGGCTTGCAGCAAAACTGAGAATGATTTAAACTAAGGGAAAATCATGTAACAAAAAAAATCAAGTGGCTATTAATGCAAAAGGGGCGCTCTAACATCCAGATAGAACAGGATATGGAAGAGATGGTTACCTAGCAACAGGAATCATTAAAAAGGAGTCAAATTCTAACCATGACAGTTGGAAAGATCAGAGGATGGAGATGCACAAAACAGAGACATGGAAGGAGAGAGGCTGCACAGGGACAAAGGCTAACTCAGTAGAGAAGGGGACAATGAATGAAAATCTTTAATAGCAATCTAAAGAGGTAGTTTTCTATATTTTTTAAAGTGTTTTAGGCTTAAACTCAAATACATTATTTGGGTCCTCAGCAACATGATGTTTGTTTGAAGCCTTAGTAATATACATATATACATATTTACACAGAACATAGGTACGGCATGCTCCAGGGGTGCCACATGGAATTTTCTTTACATACATTTTGGGACTCATACAGTAAGATAGCATCACTTTAATGATGAGAAAGGTCAAAAAGTGGGGAAATAATTAAAATGGACATATTTGGAAATCTAGGCAAAAATCAGTTTATACCCCATTAATTAATTGTTAATCAGTTTTTACATGTTCACTGGTGAATGTTAAAAATAGATGCATCTCTGTGTTGCTTAATGACAAATGCAGTTTGATAGCTCCTGTTTTACACGGCTCTTCAAACTGGATTTGTGAAATCAAATCTCTTGCTACAGAGCTAACTTCTTCTCCAGCACTGTAATCTTCTTGGGTATCTGCTTCAGAAAGAAATAGAGCAACTGCCATGTTGCTTTTGTCTGTCAATTTATTCTTAAGTGTACACACATTTTCTATTTAACCCCTTTATCTTTTAATTTCTATAATAATCCACAAAAGCACTACATTGTGTATCAGCTATGATTGATCTATATATAACATACATAATGGAAAGCTACGAAAGGAAAGAGATGAAAAATTAAGGTATCTAACAATGACATACCCTCTCTCTTCCCAGAGACACACACCTCACCACTAAAACAATCACCATAAACCATGTACCACATCCTTAACTGGGCCCTGCTAAAGTTGTCTGTATTTCAGCTCCCTTTCCCCACACTTGCCACGCTACTGCTGCAAACGGACCAGATTTCCCCCTCCTCTCCACACTGTTCTGGAAAATCACACTCACTCATCTTTGGGAACAAATGCTATGCACTAGCAAAATCCATTCCCCATTAACTCTATCCCACTCCTGTAAACTCCCCCCACATGCCCTACACTCGAGACAGGGATTAGTTGGCATAAGAGCAGGCTACATTGCTTTACATCAGCTGGGAGCTTTTCTATGGCAGGGGAATTCTTGGTTGGACAGTCAGGGCTAGATTCAACCATCTTAAATGGCTTGAACAATAGTGGCCAGAAAAGGGGGAGGCAATCTGGATTTACATCTCACTGAGCAACACGTTAGTGCCTCAAATCAAAACAATTTCGCTTACTAACACAGAGAAAGGACATTACCCTCTTCACCCAGATTAAAAAATATCAAGCCAAAAAGTGAAATTATGTAATATAGGATATAGTAATATACAAAATATGCATGTAATTTTTTATAATCTAGACTACAAATCCAAAAAATGTAATAAAAAGCTGCTTTTTTACTTTAAGAAGTGTAATTCAATCCCTAGAACCAATGAAGTAATATTTTGGTTTGTAATTGGGATCAAGATATATATACTTTTCAATTTCACTTTGCAAAGATCTTTTGCAAAAGTAAATAACTGCAATATCATTGCTATAATGAGAACTCATAATTAAACCTTTGTTCTAATTTAGGCCATTAATTTATGACATGCTCAAGGATGCCAGTTTAGGCAAAATGTCAGTCAGCCTACCCTGCTATCTGTCATTTGTTAATGAAGGCTTTTGCTGTTTTTCCATTTGCAGGTTTATTATACACAAGCTTTTGAAAACGTACAGTCCACTAGCACAGTCTCAACATATCCGGACAAAAGAGACCTGCTTTCAAAGATACTCATAATGGCTTCTGACGTCAACAAAATTCAACATAATGATGAAACTCCTTTACTAAGGCAGAGTTCAGGGCTGCAGGCATTCTTCAAGAACAGTAATTTAAGCAAATGAAAGCAGTTTCAAATAGATTCTAATGATATTGGTGATAAGAATAGTATTTAGTAAGGCTGAATTTAAGAGACTTATTTTTGTATTGATGGTCCATAGGATTTCTTTGTATGAAGTATATGCAATGTATGATATATAGTGATATTTGATTTTTTAAAAGCCCAAGCCTCAAGTAAAGTGAACTGCATGCCCCACACCTTGTCCCCAGAGTGGCCACCCCACAGGATATGTGCATTTCACATTCATAAAGTCCCATTACTCAGGATTTATGGAAGCGATGAGGAAGAAGAATGGTTCTGTGATTAAGTCATTGTTCTTACGAGAGATCTGGGTTCAAATCCTAGCACTACCACAGCCTCCTTGTGTGGCCTTGGATGAGTCACTTAATGATTAATCTCTCTGTTCCTCAGTCCCCCTCTTGTAAAAAGGGAAATTAGTTTTTTCAACTCTTTGTTTTGTCCATTAAGACTGTAAGCAGTTTGGGGCAATGACTGTCTTTTACTAAGTGTATGTATAGTGCTCAGTACAATATGGCACTAATCTCAGTTGAGACTTCTAGATGCTACACTCATACAAACAAGAAACTGCATTTCAGCAGTTAAAGAAAGTTAATTTGCACAGTATGGGCGAGTTTGTGTCAAATGATTAAGTATAAATGAAATGCTACCTCCGCACATTTTAAATGATATATTCTCATAATGTGAAATGTTTCATTTCAATCATATGCTATATCAACATTAAATTTTCCTATATTTTGGTGTGACTGCAAAATCCTATTTGCCTTATTAACCTTTCATCACATTTAAGACCAGAATGGAGCACTTTATAAGAGCAAATGAACAAATGAGAAATCCACTTATGTTCCTGTTCTCAATCTAACTAATTTTAATGGCAATTTTAATTACTGAAACAGATGGTAATGTCATGGACAGAAAGGTCAGAAACTCTATAGCTTTATCTTCCACAAAAATATGTTCCTTTGGGTTAGAATACTGTACCATAAACCCAGGATGGGTTTTCCTGTATGCCATTGAAGATACATTATTTTCTCTTTTCTGTTCTGATCAGGCACTCCTTGCTGCTGTTCTTAATTTTCTTCTGTTTTGAAAGACAAAACCTTGACTACTGAGGCATGTTAAAAAATGTGCAGATATTGATAAAATGTTGAATGCTTAATCTGACATTCACAGTGAAATGTTTGTAGGTTACTGAGAAAAAGAAAAAATTGACAAACTTCAAGTTGATTGAGACACCATAAAGATCCTGAAATGGCATTTTTTAAGCATTTTCTTTGGAAAGAATAATTAAACTGGTGGAGAAAGAATATTTTTATTTCCCTGTTTGATGCATTACAGAATGCTGTAACCTTTGGAGGACCCATTAAGCAATATTTCATTATGCACTTTTACAAGTTATATCTTAAGGTGTTAATAACAAGGACTTGTCTACACAAGGAGTTATTCAGGAATGGCTATTGCATAACTCCATATGTAGACAAGCCCTAAGATTCTGATCCCGCAAGCTACTCCACCATATTTGCCCTCCCTATTCCTAGTAAACAGTTCAGTGCTGTGCATATACCTTTTGTACCCAATACAGACATGTATTTTCATATGCAGAAAGGATCACTGGGTACATTAAGACACTTATACACAAATACTATTATGGATTAGCAAATGCCCCTGCTCCATCTTCCTTTGACTATCTTACCCACAGAATCAATAAGGATTTATATCACTGAAAGAGGAATAATCTTTGTTTCCCCCCCCCCCCAAAGTATCACATAAATAAAAGTAAGTACAAACATCACCACCAGTTTATACAGGCTCCTAACTACACACTTCTTAAAATGAATATGGTTCATCATAAAGCAATTGTACTAGAATGTTTCCAAGGAAACTGCACTGCATTTGCACGTTATAAATTTATTAGCTTTTAACAGTCCTTTAATGAGATTCAAACACTGAGAACTGTAATAACCATATGCTATGAATAATCTCTCTCTCTTGCACATATAGCTATAGATGATTTGACTTAAGCTTCAAAAGTGTAACTATGTATTATTTTATAGAAGCAAAGACTAAAGAAATGAAAAAGAAAAGATCTATTGTTATTCCATCCATTCCTGTGCGAATGCAGAATTGTTCCCATTGTTCCATAGATTTTCTAGTGTTGTGTTCAGTCTAGTTTTAAAAGTCCCAAACGTTACTGCTTTCGCCATCTCTCTAGGGAGACTATTCTACAGCCTAGAACATTTCACCATCAGGAAGAGTTTTTTGGTTATATATTTCAGCCTAAATATTCCCTCTGAATTTCATCCCATTAACGCTAGCTATGCTCCTATATACTGTAAGAACATGAGGATATATACATTATACAAAATGCAGGGCGAGATTATGACTAGTGCTTATGTGGCCATGCAGGGAAGCAGGACTGATAAAGGAGTCCACCTTTCGGCTGGAGTTGTGGGAGCATGAAGACTGTATACCAGATACCACCCAGTTACTCCCAGAGGAATGTAAGTAGACAGAGCCAAGGCGCTAACCCACATTCACTATGTGTACACTTAAGGCAGCATATAGAGTACAGACACTACATGCCACCTAGCACGGGTATAAAGAGCAGTGCAGATGGTGAAGCATGGCTTAGGCAAGTAGAGTAAAGGGATGCCATAATCTTTAAGGTATATACCCTGCATGGCTCTCTACACGCCCCAAGCAGTGCCTTCCACATTTACACTGCTATTTTTAGCAGTGTAGTGTCCCCACTGCTTCCCTGCTGCTCAGGGCTGGCTCTAACTTTTTTGCTGCATCAGGCAAAAAAGAAGAGCACCGCCCCGCCGTACCCCGCCCCCCGCAAGCGACACACAGCCCAACCCGCCCCCACCAGCGCCGCCGAAATCCCTGCCCCCCCCCAGCACCACAGCACCCGAAGCCCCGCCCCCTCCCAAGCGCCGCGCCCCCGCCCCCCTCTGAGCGACGCGCCGTGCAAAGCCCCTGCCCTCCCAAGCGCCGCGCCAAGCCCCTGCCCCTCCAAGCTCCACCCCCCGAGCGCCACGCAAGCCACCGCCCCCCCAGTGCTGCGCTGCCCGAAGCCCTGCCCCCTCCAAGCGTCATGCCGCCCAAAACCCCCGCCCTCCTCTGAGCGCTGCGCCCCCGCCCCCCTCCGAGCGACGCGCCGTGCCAAGCCCCTGCCCCCCCTCCCAGCGCTGTGCCAAGCCCCTGCCCCCCCAAGCGCCCTGCCGCCGAACCTAAATAAATAAATAAAAATCATAGTGTCGCCCCGCTCCAAGGTGCCACCCCAAGCATGTGCTTGGTCGGCTGGTGCCTGGAGCCAGCCCTGCTGCTGCTGGAGCCATTCCTCTCTGCCCCCCCACACTGCCACAGCCTTTCACTGCAATGCATAGCTACATACCACAGTGTAAATTCAGGCTGCTTTTCATTGCAGTGTGTTGATACATGTACCTTATATGCCACCACAAGTGTGGACAATAGGATTGCCAACTCTGGCTGAAGCTGTTCTGGGAGATTTTTTTTCCTAACATGACAATGTCATTTTCTTAAAATATCCTATTAAAATCTCCTGGATTTCTTTCAATAGTCACCAGGAGATGGATGCTGATTCTGGGAGACTCTAGGCCAATCCTGGAGGGTTGGCAACCCTAGTGGACAAGGCCACACTCTAGGCAGCAGAGTTGGTTGGCAGCATTAGGGGGGAAAATGCTACACCTTTTAAATGAATGTAACAAATTATTTCACCTCCTATGGAGCCAGGGAGCTCTGAAAGGACTCTGACTTTCTGCCCCCTGGGATGGTGCACTGATGCACCATCGTAATTAGGGAGCCAATGCAAGCTATCCCACAATTGTTAAGTTATTCAATTGACTTATTAACTATAGTAGGCGTCTCACAAATTCACTGAATTTCAGAATTCTTATAAATGTGCCACTGTGACGCTTCCCGGAGTACCCTGGGTTGTGAGGTACCTCACTATCACTTTCCTTAGCATAAGGAAGCCTTGTCTGTGTCTGCCATGGGTCAGCTTCCCAACTCCTCCGGCCATGGGCAACAGAAGCCTATGCAGGCCTTTCTCTCTCTCTACAGGCTAGTGATAGGCACACTCCAACCCCTGAGCCCTCCGACCGTCTCCCTGGAGCGTCCAGCCCCAATTCACTGGACACTCAATGCTTCAAAAGCAGCAATACACCCCAGCTTACCAGTTTCACCTCAGATCACCATTCCGCTTGACACATAGCACTTAAATGCAAAAAACTAAACATTTATTTAACAAACTATAGAGATTCAAGTGATAAGAAGTAGAATTGTTGGAAACAAAAGGTTACGTATACAATAAAATCATAACACTCAATCTAGAAACTCAACTTACTTAACTTGATACTTTCATGTCTTATAGAGCAATGCTCACCCAAAGTCCTTCCAGTGTTTTACAGCCAAGCTTAGCTGGGATGTTCTGTTCATGAGACAAGTCACACTGTCAGCTTGCCTCATCAATGAAATATCCTGGATGTCTGTTTGCAATGCCAGATATATCAGAACAAGCTATTGTCCTTATGAGTAAACAGGGCGCCCCCCTGCTGGTTGTTTTTTTTTTTTCCTGTGTACGTCTCTGTAGATTTTGCAATCTCTTAATCAGCATCTGGCTCAGTATGCAAATTGGCATACATTGTGAGGCACACAATACACAATGGCCATACAGGAAGATAAAAATTTCTTAGAATTTAAAGATAAGGAAAAAATTACAGAAAACAAAATAAAGAGACGAGGTAGATGCAAAATATCTTTTACTGGACCAACTTCTGTTGGTAAGCGAGACAAGTCTCTCTCCCCAACAGAAGTTGGTCCAATAAAAGATATTATCTCACCCACCTTGTCTTTCTAATATCCTCGGACCAACACAGCTACAACTACACTGCAGAAAACAAAATACAGTTATTTGATAATGCTTACGAAGATTAAACAAATAGACTTACACTTACTTAGGCCCTGTGAAGTACTTGGAGTGTTGTTTAGGAATTACTTTTTGGGACTAAGAAGTGACTTCCTGACTCTACAACAAGTGTGTAGCTTTTCCTTGGAGGTGGGTGAGGATTTTCCTACCTGACATCATATAAAAGTTATTGTTACTTATCAAGTGAAACCAATGTGTGTAAATAAATTCCTCAACTCAGTCTGACAGTTCACAATGGCTGGTCTCTTGAGATACGTAGAAACTTCAGCTCAGTTGAAAGTAGTATTAGTTGAAAGTGGTATTACAGCTCTAGTCTTGTTCTGATATTATCACTGTGTTCCCTGAGGACCCTAAGAGAAAAAGATTTAACCCAGCTGTAAGAAGTCTGCTGTTGACAATAAAAGGGGCCCTTGGAGCCGAGCCAAAGTATCCAGGTCTCACTCCCTTATTCTATCCAGGTGTTTCCTGCCTGTGAAATGGATCAGTGATGATATCAAGTTTTAGTCAGTGTAAATAGGTGGACCACTGAACATCGAGTATGCTTCCTGCCAGGAGATGAGGCAATCCCACTGGCATGAGAGTTTGGCTTCTTGAATAACCTTTTCATAGCCAAGTAAAGAAACGGGAAGACTAGTGGTTTTATATTTTAAACTCTTTTTGAATTACTGTGTGTTTGGGGGTGGGGGGTTTCAGGCCCTTCTGTTCTGGCAGCTTCAGCTCTGAGGTCTTTGCAAAGCTCCCGTGGGGCCTGTGACAGAATGTTCACCCCACGCTAGCCCAAAAAGGGTTAGTCTGCCTTAGAAGTGGTTAAGTAACCTGACTGGCCACACCTGAAGGAGGATTAGGCTGTTGATTTGAGGGTCCTGAGCTGGAACCTGGAATAATGGGCAGGCCTGGGTTCCCCTACTAGCCACTGGGGAAGTGGCACAATCTAGGCAGTGAATTGGAAGTCTGCCTGAGACAGTTTGAACAGAAAGACTCTGATATCCCAGGAAGGGAAAAACTATAGTGACCTGGTTGGAGGGCCAAGCAATGAAGAGGGAGTGTCCCACTCCTGAGTCAGGAAGAGAAGGCACTGCCACTCCTGGAGTGTGAGATGGGTGTCACGGTGAAAGAGAGACAGAAAGGGGTGTCAGACCAGGCAGAGCAATTCCCCAGACAGAGCCACAAGGAGGCATACCAGAAGTGAGCAGAGAACCCTGTGACTGGGCCCTTTCATTCGGTGTGGTGTAGTCTCCTTGGCTGACAAAACACAGCTCTGTGTTCCTTCTGACATGGCAGCTCATTTTAAAAATTTCATTTTGAAATGTTCTCGTCTCCGTGTGAAGTCTTTATATGCTCTCCGATGGTTTTATAACCTTATTTAATCAGCCTATTATACAGCAATATAAAGTCATTTGAATAATCGGTGCTACACAGACAAAGCTTGGTTCAACACCAGCAGAATGAAATAGCTGTATACTAAATCTCTAACTTATGCATTAGTACCCCTTAGTTCTTTCTTCACTATATGAGCTTAGATAACTAGCTTGTGCACTTCTGAGGGGGGTGTGTGTATAAGTTACTATTAATCAAGCCGTTAACAAGCTGCTGCCTACAGCCATGCAGTTCTCTATGAAACACTGGTTGGCTTTACATTGAAGATTTTCACTTTATGTTGGCTTTAAAACATATTAACTAAAGGCCAGATTTTGCCAACCTTACTCATGTTGAGTAGTACCTTACTCTACACTCAAAATCAATAGGATGTCTTTTAGAGAAAGGCACTACTCAGCATACGCAAGAGCAGCAAAATCTGTCCTTCAATGTTTCGTATGGTTTTTGATACAGCATAGATTTGACATTTTTGTTTCTAGTTAGCCAACTTGCTATCTATTGCTCCAGGTTTCAGTGTGTGAAAGACTGCAACAAACCTCCCATTATATATCACTACTTCTAAGACTTAAAATTCCTCTTTTGGTATATATTAATTCTTGGACAGTTAATTAATAATAAATCATATTTACAGCTATTCTCACAAAAAGCAATCCCTTTGTCACATTTATTATACATCTATTTAGCTAATATTTTCCTCATAAATTGCTCTTCTTTGAACACCCTCCACTGTGTCAGTATTCTTCCTGTAATATGTTCCCAGAGTTCAACACAAAATTCCAGGTGCAGGAGTCAGATAAATTTCAGGTTGTGTAAAGAACATTAAAAATATGATGACTATTTGGCCCTGGAAATGTAAGTTTAAGATGTGCAAATGGAAAAGCCAGCACATTAAACACAAACAGTACACTCTGAAGAATGACCACTTAAACTGAGCTTCCAATGTATAATATGTGTACTCTAGACTACAAGTACTACAGTGACGTAGCTGCAGTTACAATGCTGTAGCGCTATAGTGTAGACACTTACTACAGCGAAAGAAGAGGTTTTCCTGTTGCTGTAGTAAAACTACCTCTCTGAGAGGCAGTGGCTAGGTTGACAGAAGAATTCTTCTCAGAAAGGCTATCAGGGATGTAATGAAGGAAACATTAAATTCATTTCTTCATCCACACAGCCATCAGCTGCTCCTTGAAGCTGAATGACAATTTGAAACACTTGAAGATACAATTTGAGGCAAAATAGGCAAAGCTGCAGCAAATTTGTAAGACCAAGAATACCATGGAAAGATCTTATAATGAATGAAGATGAAAACACTACACATATCTGCAGGACCTTTGCATCATAATTGTAACTAGGTGGGAAGAGGTCCCAGCCACCTATTTTATTTTAAGAGTAAATGGAACATATTATAATAGAACAAAAAGTGAAATACTGGACAAGACACTTTATCCAATCTTGAATATGATCATAAGAGTACAAGACAGAAAAGAAAATGAGAGTATGGTTACTGTCTCACATGAATAATAAAGAAGCTAATATATGTGAAAAGGAATCTGTATTGAAATATCAAATGTTATGGGGCAGGATGCATTAAATATTAATAATTCATGTTTAATCAACACATTGTTTTATGGCAAACTGACACTTTGAAAAGTAACTGGAGGCTTTGCAACAACGATACTTATATTTGTATTTATTAGACATTCGATATTATGCTACAAGTGGAAGCTCATAGCTAAGGCTATAATTTAGTCATGGGTTCTTTAGTAAAAGTCATGGACAGGTCACGGACAGCCCGTGACCTGTCTGTGACCTGTACTAAATATCCCTGATTAAATTCTAGCTGGAAGGCAGGGGAGTGCGCTGCTCTGGGGGGACGGTGCTGCGGGAAAGGGGGCCAGGGGCCAGTGGCATTAGCTGCCAGGAGCCACCAAGTAGTGGCTATTCCGGCCACCCCCAGGGCCGCCCATCTGCCATTGCTCCCGCTGCCCTGGGACCGCTGCTCAGGCAGTCCCTGGAGCCAGCCACACCGGCCACTGCTCAGGGGGTCCCCGGGGCCAGCTGCCTGAAGCTGTCCAAGCACCAGCCAGTGCAGCTGTCCCTGGGGCCGCTTCAGCAGCACCGGTGAGGCTGGCTGTGGAGCTGCCCAAGCGGCTGGCTGCGGAGTTGCTCCAGCAGCGGCCAGTGTGGCTGTCCCTGGGGCCAGCTGCTTGGGCGGCCCTGGGGTCAGCCACACTGGCCGCGGCAGAAGTCATGGAGGTTGCAGAAAGTCACGGAATCCGCAACTTCCACGATCTCCATGACAGACACAGAGCCCTATTAATTGTCAATCAAAACACAGAACTCGTCCCTGATTTTTCCTCTCTCAGACTGCTCAGGCAGATAAAAGTCTCTGATGGCACCATTCAGTTGTGACTATCCACATATCACCCAGTACATACATTCTTCCCTAATTCAAAACACTACATTTTAAAATCAATAGGAAAAAGAAACTATGATGGTCCACTTTGGAACTATTGCATGGATAGGACTGTAAACTACAGATTGCTGTTTTTTAATCAATGACAATAAACATAAAGCTTAGGTTTTAAAACAAACATTCCAACAGGAAGCTCAATATCCATTTCCGACCCACGCCACTCCTTACACATTCAACACTGATTAACTGCTGCATGTTCCAAGTTAAAATTAGATATTTTTAACAAATTGCTTATTCGGGTGGTTTCCTGACTGAAGAACTTCCACACATATCTAATTATGTCTCAGAGAACAAAGCAGATAATCATATCTGAAAACGGTGCCTGTTAGGAGCAGGTGTAGACAAGTTTCTTTGTCCTGGTGTGCCTCTGAGCCTAAAACCTGAACACCAATTTTTAAAATGCTTTACAACAGTTAATTTCCCTTTTTTACAATAAACTAACCATTTCTAGGAACTGGATTACTGCCTGTTAACATGGTGGGAAAGTAGTATTATCTCTTAATTACAGTCAGACTACTAAAAAAAGGTGTGCACAAAATCTCTCACAATTATTGTGATTTGCCTTGGGATCAGTCTATGAAGATTACCAATCCTTAGTTCTTCATTGTTCCACGTTACTTAAAATAGCTTTTAAACATGAAACTCCAGTTTTGGGAAAGAAAAAATATGGTCAGCTAATGACACAGAAATACATCATTCAGCTATTGTGAACTTCACGGTATCCTGTACTGTGGGCCGTAAAATGTGCTGCCTGTTAGGAGATCAGCCACTAGTGTGACCAAAGGACTTCAGAACTTGTACTTAGAAACATCACAGTGGGAATATTCTCAGCCTCCAAAGAAAAGCTCATACCTGTACTGCAATGCTCTTGAGCACTCTTGGGTTGTAAGGTAGAATTCAAATGAGAACAAGCAGTGGTCCAGGTGCACAGGAACACCTCCTGACCCCACTTGATGATGTCTCACACATTGAGTCCATGTATGGAAGAGTTAAAAGAGCCCCATTGGTTGGGTAGGTAGTGAAAACATAAATATTGCCTGAATCCCACAACAGAGACATCAGAATATAAATTTCAAATGACAGAAAAACTCAACTATTGATCCGTTAGTAATTTACGGTGGTTAATTAAAAATAAATTTTATATATATATATATATATATATATATATATATATATATATATAAGTAAGAAAAATCAGGTTAACTATAAATAGTTCCCCTAACAGTGTTGCAAAGAGAGTAAAAAAGGTATCATTTAACTTCCAAATGGAGAGTCACTAGAGGTGGGCGAAAGGGACTATATCCCTTTCGTGCTGTACAGAAATGTCAACTTCGGGTACATCCTAAATCCTAGGTGAGACTTGAATGACAATATGACACAGAAAATAGTGTTACGAACTTCATCAAAGATACTGACAAGAATATAGATTTTTGTAAATAATCTCACAACTCAAGAGAAAACAAAACAATTAAAAAAACTTAATAGTTATTACAAGCTATGTTGGAAGCCTTTTCCTACCCATCCACCAATGGTTACTAGTGAAAATGCATTACTCATTAATTTCTGACAGTTCAGCCTTCACACAGCCACTGTATTGTATAGTTCTCAGAACAAAAAAAAACTTTTTTAAAGAAATGCTTTTTAAACATATGTTTTTGCTATAGACAGAGCACGAACACGGACTTATTGTTCCCTTTTAACATACAGCAAGAATGAGTGACAAAAACATGTTCTTATTTTCCAATTATCCCCTCCCCCTCCAAAGCAAAGTCCTATTAGCTACCCACACTCCCCACCCTTCAGAATGCATCTATATCAGACAAGTTAAAATAATCTGGCGAACAAGAAATGAATCAGATATCTGTTACCTTACAATTCCTTATATCCCAGGCTTTAACTTCTGGGCTGAATCCTCCACAAATAAAAATATTAGGCTCAGAAAGGTGAAACTTCAGTGTGCTGATCCTAAATTCATTTTTGCTGCTAAATACCTGTGTCCCTAAAATACAAAAAAAAAAAGAACAGGGTTAAAATTTGAACATGAATAATACTTTCATTAGACAGAATACTGAATTTTTATGTAGCAAATAAATATTAAAATAAAATGTAGGTTGCCAAAAGTCAATACGTAAATGGTAGCATAAACATGTGGGAGTGTAAAAAATCTGGAATTGAATTAACTTTATTCCATTTAAGTGAAATTCATCCTACTCCTGGCCTGCTACACCATTTGCTGGGCAATGCCCTTGCACAGACAAGAACAGGGCAGAGTGGATATGCAGAGAGACTTCTGGGTCACTTGCACACTGTGGGTGGGGGTTCCACAATAGTCCCAGTTAGGATGGCATGCAGGAGTTACATATGCAGATCCCATGGATGGGTATTCCTGTGCAGAGGAGCTGTGCTTGTTATTCCAGCAGCTAGAGAAGGGGCTGCATTGAAACCCTGTGGCCTGCATGTATGTTGCAGGGAGTGGAATTCCATCCGATCAGCCACATACCTTTCCTCTTGGATTTTGCTTGCTTGGATTTTGTGGAGGAGGGGTGAATTTTGCCCTTACAACAGAAAATAATTTGCATACCCTCATTCTAAGGCAATATCTGTTCCCATGGATACGCTGTTCTCTAAATTTAATTGTGTATGGTAATCTTCAAAGGATCCTGTGGCTTAATAGTAATTGGCTTGCAAACAGCACTTCCAAATTATATAATTCATAAATTAATACCACAGGAAATTCAGCTACATGAATGTGTAGGATTTATCTCCAGTTCATTGCTGTTATACTTATCAAATTCATGATAATGTACATTCACTGCAATACTATTCTGAAATAGCAACATATCTTAAGCTAAATGCATTTAAGTTTTCACAATTTCACATTTTATATTCTATTGTATTACACATGGTATCTACATTCAAGAATATATAACGACCACATACATCGAGAATATATTAGATGGTGTGCACTAACATAAGAACACAAGAATGGCCATACTGGGTCAGAACTATGGTCCATTCAGCCCAGCATCCTGTCCTATGAGAGTGCCTGGTATTAGATACAACAGGGCAATTATCAAGTGATCCATCTACTGCTGTCCAGTCCCAGCTACTAGCAGTCAGAGTTTTAGGGACACCCAGAGAATGGAGTTGTGTCCCTGACCATCTTGGCTAATAGCCAAGCTATCCTCCATGAACCTATCTAATTCTTTTTTGAACCCAGGTATACTTTTGGTCTTCACTGCATCTCCTGGCAATGAGTTCCACAGGTTGACTCTGCATTATATAAAGAAGTTTCATTGGGTGACCCCTGGAACTTGTGTTACATGAAAGAATAAATAACACTTCCTTATTCACTTTCTCCACACCATTCACGATTTTATAGACCTCTATCATATCCCCCCTTAGTTGTCTCTCTTTCTAAGCTGAACAGTCCTAGTCTTTTTACTCTCTCCTCATATAGAAGCTGTTCCATACCCCCAATCATTTTTGTTGCCCTTCTCTGTACTTTTTCCTATTCTAATATATCTTTTTTGAGATGGGGTGGCCAGAACTTCACCCAGTATTCAAGATGTGGGCGTACCATGGATTTATATACTGACATTATGGTATTTTCCACCCTCTTATCTATCCCTTTTCTAATGATTCCGAACATTCTGGTAGCTTTTTTGACCGCTGCTGCTCATTGAGCAGATGTTTCCATGATGACTACAAGATCTCTTTCTTGAGCAGTAACAGCTAATTTAGATCCCATCATTGTGTATGTACAGTTGGGTTTATGTCTTCCAATGTGCATTACACTGAATTTCATCTGCCATTTTGTTGCCCAGTCACCCAGTTTTGTGAGATCTCTTTGTAACTCTTCATAGTCAACTTTGGCTTTAACTATACTGAGTAGTTTTGTATTGTCTGTAAACTTTGCCACTTCACTGTTTTCACACTTTTCCAGATCACTGAGTAAGTCAAGGGCCCCTGTGCACCTTAAAATATGATGAGGGCACCTTAAAAATGTGCATCTCACCAGTTGTACAGCAAATCAGACTTTCAGGCCAATTAGCTTTAATAATGTGCAAAAAGAACAGGAGTACTTGTGGCACCACTCCTGTTCTTTTTCCGGATACAGACTAACACGGCTGCTACTCTGAAACCTTTAATAATGTGCAATTTTTTGTTCTATAAAAATTCATGATGTGAACACTTTTTTGCTATTAGGTTGAAAGTAAAAATGTAATAAATTTTCACACTACTTTCTTCACTCTGAGCTGATCTGGTTGGTTTTGACATAGGAATTGATCCTGACTCGATTAACCAATCTTACATGGTACAGAGGTTTTACAAGAAGCCATTCTGAGTCACTTTCTCAGAAAGAATGAGATTTCATTATGCATGCTCACTCAGAGTCAGAGCAGAAAAGGAGAAAAAAAATCAGAACAATACAAAACAAAATGTACTGCTCCCCGCTGAAGCTGGGGGGGGGGTTGGATGGTTGCTTATTGTTGCCTGATAGATTGTCAATCTAAAATGTTTAAGGGCTCCTGTAAACACTGCCATCCAACAAAGGTCTTTTTTAAAAAAAAAGAAAGAATGGGTGGTTAGCAGGCCAGCAGTCCTTCCTTCCAAAGTTACATGCCACCCGTAGTGGCTTTTCCTCCTGGAAACCTGCAATTTCCCTAAGGACAGGAGAAGGAAGAGAGGAGATACTCATAAGTAAGGAGGACAAAGGCAGTACCAACGTAACAGGAGATTACTCTCATCTAGGCCACCATCTTGATCTAATAGCTGCTACATCCCTCATCTTGATCTTCTACCTTGGAAGGATCTTGATTAGTATGGGATCTTGAGTGCAGAACCTTCCAACACATGGGAAGCAAAATAGCTAGCTAACAACTCCGGTTAAATGTGCTGAATAACAGTGGATCATTGTTACCATAACAAACACACAGTGATTTAATAATCAGATATCTAAAATGTTGTCAGATATAAAGGACAAAGCAAATTATTACACAACACAAAAAGGAAAATAAGAAATTTTTCTCAAGTGGTTAAAAAGTGGGAAAAGTTGAATATGAACTTTTTGTTAAATAAGAGGAAGCCTGCAAAATATTCACTTTATTAAGATATTTTTAAAACAAGAAACTAAAACAAAAAGAGTTGGGTTTTTTTATTTAATTCTGTTCCATTTTATATGCAATTTTGTGTACTTTTTGCATAAATACAATAGGCAACTTAACTTTTGTTTTTGGAACATTTAACTCTAATTTTAAGAATAGGTTTTCCATTTGTGGTCAGTTATTTTATGATCTCTAGCAACATCCTGTTAATTATATTTTAGAAGACTATGAAAATATAAAAAGAAGATATATAATATTACAATGAAGGTTTCACATCTCGTACCCAAAATGAGCAACTTCAGGCAGAAAAAAGATATATAGTTCATTTCCATTCTTCCCAAGTCCCACTTTTATTAATAAAATAATACACTACTTATATGGAGAAAAGTTGTCCTTTGTTAAACTAAATGCAGACAGGTTTTTTTAATCTCCTTTGTTGATCCCTAACAAAGATATTTTGTCAGTTGTTTCTTAGCTGAACTGAGACGCAATTTCTGGTAATGTTCTCTTCCACAGAGAAAACCTACATTCTTCTTTGAGATAAGGGCAAGCTTTATTGAGAATATTTCATCTACCTATACTAAACAGTTCAAAAGTACAATTATTATAGTCTTTTTATGACAAAGCAAATGCAGAGTTAGGAAGTCTCCTGCCTTTTTTAAAATAAAAGAAATCTGAGCTGTTATTAAAATGAAGTTTCTTAGATTTAATAAGCAGCAAAATGGCTGTATGTAAAATTCAAAGGGATTCTGCTTCTGAATAAAATGAAATGTAAAGCGTTTTTGTTCAAATATACTTTGAAGTGCAACAATGGGGAAGATGGCGGAATATTCTGGAATATAGAAGTATTTCTTCCCAACTTTTCTTGTTCAAAATTGAGAGCATTAAAAATGAACTACCAATTTTCCTGCAAGAAATGAAATGTCTACACAGTAAGTAAAAGTAGGCTTTTGCAATAAGGAAATTGTTTCCTCATGTTATATACTGTCACATTGAGACCATGCAATGAATGTGTGTATAAAACTGCCTAGTGAAAGCTTAAAATATCTGTAGTATGTATTTCTGATTTTCCCAATTGATTATACTCTTTTGGGGACTGGAAGGCTCAGGGCATTGGTAAAATGATACAAATGCTTCTAGGTCTCTAATTCAAATCCAGAAAAGAATAGCAGTGACTGAAAGTTGATGCAGCCTGATGATTCTTTGACAAGCTATGTGAAATATGTTCATAGAAAGGCAGTGGTGTAGTCCTACACTGCACTGTCCTCCTGCCAGCCTGGCCCTCTAGCCCTGCCTCCATGCTGTTCTAGCTCTATCTCCACACTGCTTCGTATTCACATTAAAAAACAAACACTCCATCACAACTGGCACCCTTCTGGTAGTCTCAGTAGAGGAGCCAACAACGGAATAAACCAAGGAAACAAAACTGGCTTCTCTTCCCTAGGGGACCTTCCATGTCAAGGCTGAAGCACGCTAGAAGCTTGTAAGGGAAAAGCTTGCACCACTAAGATTTGCAGGAAAAGGATTTTAGTCTCCAAAACTGTTAAATATTTAACTATTGCTAAAACCAAAAAGTCTTAAAAAGTACTTCTGGGCAAAATATTGGTTGATTCTATTTGAATGCAACAATGAAAACTTGAATTATAATAAACAATAGTGTCCAGAATTTCCAATGAGCTCAGCTCCCATTTTGACAACAAAATAAATGGTCTCATCTAATTTTATGCTTCACTACAAGCTATGGTAGATAGGGTTTCCACTTAAATTACTGGAATGGAACTGACCTAATTCACATCATCTTAGACTGCCAAGATCCTCCTTCATGTCTGTAGATCTTAGTCTCAATCTCCATCTGACTTTTTTTCCTGTGTCAGAACAGTACCCTTCCCCATTCCCTGTAGGAAACTAAGTCCAATTATTATATTGCTCAATAGTTTATGGGCCAGATTTATAGATTCATAGATTATAAGGTCAGAAGGGATCCCGGTGATCACCTAGTCTGACCTGCTGTATAGCACAAGCTATAGGACTTCCCTGAATTGATTAAAAAATTTCCAGTGATGGAGAATCCACCACAAAACCTTGGTTGTTGTTCTAATGGTTAATTACCCTCACAGTTTAAAAAATTGTGTCTTATTTCTAGTATGAATTTGTTTAGCTTCAACTTCTGGCCATTGGATTGGATTGTACTTTTGTCTGCCTGCAGAGCCCTTTATTATCAATTTTTTGTTCCCTATGCAGCTCTTTTAAACTGTGATCAAGTCATCTGTTCGCCTTCTCTCTCTCTGTTAGACTCAAGGAGCTCTATCGGTTTAGCTTATCACTATAAGGAATATTGTCCTTCTCATGACTCCTCTCCGAACCTTTTCCAATTAATCAACATTCTTCTTGAATTGTGCACACCAGAACTGGACGCAGTATTCCAGCAGTGGTTGCACCAGTGCCACATACAGAGGCAATAGGTGTGAAGTCTCCTAGTGTTTCAAACTGCATTCTCCCAGTCAGTTACAGCATCCAGCAGGCCCTATCCAGGAAAAAACAAAAATCATAGCAGTTCAATTGTTTGGCCTATTAGATGCATTCAATCTCAATGGATTGTAATCCCTGGCCTCATGGCTAGTCTCCCTTGGAGGAAAGGATGGTGAAATTCTCTGATTCCCTTGATTAATCTAACATGCAATCTTAGAAGTCAAGCACATAGATCACATATTGGATAGAGATCAAAAGATACAATTAATACAGACACTTATGATCAGATATCAACATAGCCGGACATCTCTCTCTTAAAATGTGTTAGATTTCTGTTTACTCAAATATTTGTCATCTGGGAGTTAAGGAATTTACTGTCCTCCAAAAAATTATTTTTAAAGTGTATTTCTCTATATTTTCATACCCAGCTATTAAAGTGATGAATTCTCCTCCAAGCTTCCAATACCCAAGTCCCAGACCTCCTGAAGTCTGAGGTATAGTCAGGACACATCAGTCTGAGAAGCTTCAATTAATACTTTCAAATTCACATTATTTTCCTCTCATTCACACTACACAGTTTGTGCCAGCTATGAAGTGACAGTCAATCAAATCTCTCTCTTTGAAAGGCCAGCAAGCAATACTTTGGAGAGGACAACTTTATTATACATATTTCAGTCCACTGTCAGGGAACAGAACAGCAGAAGAGGATGGAACTAGGAAATTAAAAAGACTGCAGGTGAAGGAAGAGGAAAAACACCATTGCTCAGAAGGGGAGACAAGCTTGATAATTGGTTATTACACCCCTGACCTTCAAAAAAGCTAGTTTATCAATGGGCTGCTAGGGATGAGTAACCAGATTACATATAATATGAATATGCCTGAACATCAGTCCAACCCCGGATCAAAGCCAAATATGAACCTTTCTAACATTTACGTGAGTACCTCCATGTCTCAGTTTCCAAGGTAACTGCACCTCTGACCCCTTCATGGCCTCTTTCAGGGCACCCCACTTAAAGTTTCAGGCCTCTAGCCATTACCTTTCTCGGGGCAAAGTCCCATGACCTTCTCTCTCCAGACTGGGAATTTAAGCTGCAACTTCTCCTGTAATTCACTTTGATCACTTCAGCAGGTCTGACTTTAGTTCAGCACCTACAGAAGGATTGCCAGATTTTTCAAAAACCACAAGCTGAAATGGGTTTCAAAAGCAGCCCTAAATTCTGAAAACAAGTACCCAACCAGCAGTGAGTGCTGAGGACATAATTACACACACACACACACACACACATCCAGCATCCCCTCCCACAATCATCACCACACTCCCCACATAAGAACGGCCATACTGGATCAGACCAAAGGTCCGTCTTGCCCAGTATCCTGTCTTCCAACAGTGGCCAATGCCAGGTGCCCGAGAGGGAATGAATAGGTAATAATCAAGTGATCCATTCCCTGTCACTCATTCCCAGCTTCTGGCAAAGAGATATTCAATGATCTAAAAATCAAAAAAGAGTCCTACAAAAAGTGGAAACTAGGTCAAATTACAGAGGACGAATATAAACAAATAACACAAGTATGTAAGGCCAAAATTAGAAAGGCCAAGGCACAAAATGAGATCAAACTAGCTAAAGACATAAAGGGTAACAAGAAAACATTCTACAAATACATTAGAAGCAAGAGGAAGATCAAGGACAGGGTACGCCCGTTACTCAATGAGAGGGGAAAAATAATAATAGAAAATGTGGAAATGGCGGAGCTGCTTAATGACTTCTTTGTTTCGGTTTTCACCAAGAAGGCTGGTTGTGATTGGACGTCTAACGTAGTGAATACCAGTGAAAATGAGGTAGGATCAAAAGAGGCTAAAATAGGGAAAGAACAAGTTAAACTTTACTTGGACAAATTAGAGGTCTTCAAGTCAGCAGGGCCTGATGGAATGCATCCTAGAATTCTCAAGGAGTTGACTGAGGAGATATCTGAGCCATTAGCGATTATCTTTGAGAAGTCACAGAAGATGGGAGTGATTCCAGAGGACTGGAAAACGGCAAATATAGTGCCCATCTATAAAAAGAAAAATAAGGACAACCCAGGAAATTACAGACCAGTCAGCTTAACTTCTGTACCCGGAAAGCTAATGGAGCAAATAATTAAGCAATCAATTTGCAAACATCTAGAAGATAATAAGGTGATAAGTAACAGTCAGCATGGATTTGTCAAAAACAAATTGTGTCAAACCAACCTGATAGCTTTCTTTGAGAGGATAACGACTTGTGGATAGGGGGGAAGTGGTAGATGTGGTATGTTTTGACTTTAGTAAAGCTTTTGATACTGTTTCACATGACCTTCTCATAAATAAATTAGGGAAATGCAATCTAGATGGAGCTACTATAAGGTGGGTGCAAAACTGGCTGGAAAAGCATTCCCAGAGAGTAGTTATCAGTGGTTCACAGTCATGCTGGAAGGGCATAATGAGTGCGGTCCTGCAGGGATCAGTTCTAGGTCTGTTTCTGTTCAATACCTTCATCAATGATTAGATAATGGCATACAGAGTACACTTATAAAGTTTGCGGATGATACCAAGCTGGGAGGGGTTTGCAAGTGCTTTGGAGGATAGTGTGCGGAAATAGAACTGGGGAACCTTCCTTTTAATAACCTGAGTAACACCGAAGGCCCAAATTCAGACCCTCTGACAGAGGCTCGGTACAGGACTAAGCTGTACAATTCCCTGCCAAACTCGGTCAAGGGTCATGACCAGAGGAGGGAGGGGGGAGGAAGTAACAGTGGTAAAGGCCTCGGCAACCTAATAACCGCAAGTTTATGGAATATAATAACTGCTTGTATGAAGAAATTGGTTTTGCAAATGCCAGCTTCTCCTGTGATTCCAGCTATCTGCAAAATTAGCCAATCATGTATCCTCTTTGAGCGTCCTATGTTAACCCCTTTGTGCCCATAACCGTAAAGCCCCGGAAAATAATATGTACCCTGATGAAAAATACCCCTAAACTGGTGCCAAGTACCACCCCTGGGGAAAAACCACCAAGCGCCCCTATACCCAAATAAAACACCCAATTCTCGGAAAATAATGAGGAAGGTGCCGGGAAAGTTGGGACTGACTCCAACCCCAATTTCTTAACTCATGACGTATTGTTTGTACTTTGCTTATGGTTTAATGAAATAAAAGCCGCCTGCGAGCGGTCCTAGGGGTGTCAGTCTTTGGACTGCACCCCAGTGCACTGGTATGTATGTCAATAAACTGGCCTCAGGCTTGAGTCTGTAAACTAAAATCAATGCATGGGTGTCTTTGACCATGACAATAGGATTAAAATTCAAAACAATTTGGACAAACTGGTGAAATGGTCTGAAGTAAATAGGATTAAATTCTATAAGGACACATGCAAAGTACTCCACTTAGGAAGGAACAATCAGTTGCACACATACAAAATGGGAAATGACTGCCTAGGAAGGAGTACTGTGGAAAGGGATCTGGGGGTCATAGTGGACCACAAGCTAAATATGAGTCAACAGTGTTAACACTGTTGCAAAAAAAAAAAAAAAAAGGCAAACATAATTCCGGGATGTATTAGCAGGAGTGTTGTAAGCAAGACACAAGAAGTAATTCTTCCGCTCTACTCCACTCTGATTAGGCCTCAACTGGAGTACAGTGTCCAGGTCTGAGCGCCACATTTCAGGAAGGATGTGGACAAATTGGAGAAAGTCCAAAGAAGAGCAACAAAAATGATTAAAGGTCTAGAAAACATGACCTGTGAGGGAAGATTGAAAAAACTGGGTTTGTTTAGTCTGGAAAAGAGAAGATTGAGAGGGGACATGATAACAGTTTTCAAGTACGTAAAAGGTTGTTACACGAGGAAGGAGAAAAAAATGTTTTTCTTACCTCTGAGGATAGGACAAGAAGCAATGGGCTTAAATGGCAGCAAGGGAGGTTTAGGTTGGACATTAGAATAAAATTCCTAACAGTCAGGGTGTTTAAGCACTGAATAAATTGCCTAAGGAGGCTGTGGAATCTCCATCATTGGAGACTTTTAAGAGCAGGTTAGACAAACACCTGTCAGGAATGGTCTAGATAATTAGTCCAGTCCCCACGAGTGCAGGGGACTGGACTAGATGACTTCTCGAGGTCCCTTTGAGTTCTATGATTCTATGAGGGTGTACCATGGATTTATATAGTTGCAATATGATATTTTCTGTCTTATCTATCCCTTTCTTGACTCCCAACATTTTGTTTGCTTTTCTGAGTGCCGCTGCACATTGAGTAGATGTTGTAGAGAACTATCTACAATGACTCCAAAATCTCTTTCTTGAGTGATAACAGTTAATTTAGGCCCCATCATTTTATATATATAGTTGGGATTGTGTTTTCCAATGTGCATTACTTTGCATTTATCAACATTGAATTTCATCTGCCATTTTGCTGCCCAGTCACCCAGTTTTGAGAGATCCTTTTGTAGCTCTTTGGAGTCTGCCCGGGGCTTAACTATCTTGAGTAGTTTTGTATCATCTGCAAATTTTGCCACCTCACTGTTTACCCCTTTTTCCAGCTCATTTACGAATATGTTAAATAGGACATCTTTACGGGAAAGGGGATGTTTCCTTGGGGTAGCAATATCATTGACTCTAAAAGCCCTTACTGAACCTGAAAGAGAGAGAAATATTTTGCTCTTTAAATAACCACACAGACCCAATCAGTGAAATTCATACATTTTTTTTTAAAGTGAGGGGGAGGGCCAATCATATGCCTTCGCTCACATAAAAAAAAAATCATTGCAGTATATTGACTGTCCGGCAGAAGTGAGTACCGAGTTAGAGAGCAGCAGGGGGCAGGGAGTTGTTCCTTAGTCACATAGGGCACGGGGATGGCTGGATTGGACTTGATTGGAGCACAATAAAAAAAATAATCCAGAGAAAAAGCAACCTATTAGAATTAAGCACCAAAACCCATAGGCAGCAACTTGTGGGTTGTTTTTTTTTTAAGGCTTAAAAAATGTGAGTTCAAAGTCACTTCTCTTTGGCTAACTGCACTTCTCTCAAGGGTAATGACAGGGTTAACCGGCTACCAGCTAGACAAACAAAATACTAATTATTCAAAACAAATGCATTACAGAGAAAATATATCTTGAAAACAATAAACAGCTTACATGTATGCCTATCTTACCAGATATCACCCATCTAGTGGTGCTGGAACTAAGGGTTCTGGGGGTGCTGCCACAACCCTTGCCTTGAAGTAGTAATAACAAACACCAAATACAGGGTTTTGATCAGCAGCACCCCCACTATAAAAATCGTTCCAGCACCTCTTCAGCCATCAATCCACATCATGATCCTGGAAGGTTTCAAAGTATTTCAGGTCCTCTCGCAGGGCCTGTCCTTCTGGGTCACAGTCTCATGTCAGATGTTCCATCAGGTGAGAGTGACCTCCTTCCCTATACATGGGTGGTCACTTTATATCATTTTCAGTTCTTTCTTTGTCAGGCCTATTGAACCAGGTCCAACTAATACATGCAGTTTCCCCCGGGGGATGAGGCTTCTCCAGATTTGTAACCTGCCTAGGGATTTGCATTAATTATCTTCCCCACCCTCAGTGATTTTAGATTCTGCAGAAAACCCTGTAACTCCTTTGTGGAGCCAGAATACAATTTCTAGCGCATGAAGATACATATAACATTTATAAAGTTGATACAATAGTCTCTGAATACTTCATGTGTCCATAATATCTGACACACTCCTTCGATACCAGCGGTGGCTCCAGGCCCCAGTGCTCCAAGAACGTGCCTGCGGTGGCAAGCCGCGGGGGGCGCCCTGCCGGTCCCTGCGAGGGCGGCAGTCAGGCAGCCTTCGGCGGCATGCCTGTGGGAGGTCCGCCGGTCCTGCAGATTCAGCGGCAATTCGGTGGCAGGTACGCCGAAGACGCAGGACCGGCGGACGTCCCACAGGCAGGCCGCCGAAGGCAGCCTGCCTGCCGTGCTTGGGGCAGCAAAAAAGCTAGAGCCACCCCTGTTCGCTACCCACTCGAATTAGTTACTACAATCACAGGGTCAAGCAACTGGAGCATGTTGCTACCTCTGAATTCCCAAGTGTGTGTAATATTTGTAATTTGCCAAGGCTGGTAGGCCATTCAACCTTCCCAAATAAAGTTAAGAAGAGAGGCACTGGAAGGCAGAGGTGATGAGTAGGCCAATGGCAAGCTGAGACTACTACTTATCATTGAAAACTTGCCCATTTTCATATTGCTTCATCCCTGTTATACTGCCACACCCTGTCCACATTAATCTGTTTCCTCCACCGGCTGCATCTTGTTATAATCCTAGACTCTATAATCTCTAGGACAGGGACTGCCCTCTTGTTTGTACAGCTTTTAGCACAGTGATCTTTGACCCCAGATTGAGGACTATACAGGCTACTTTAATAAAAATAATTACAAAGGAAGGTCAGAGTAACCTGAATTTGATGGGTGAGCTGTGAGGAGCTGTTGAAGGATGGAGGAGTTGGATTGATTACAGTAGCCAAATTCTCTTCTTGAGCCAGTGCAGGGATGTGGGGAGATGTGCGAAGTCAGGAAACTATTGAGGAGAGTTACAGGTGCTTTAAATTACTGCTCTGAAGGACATAGGCTCATGGACACGGAAGGAAACTCCAGTCATAGAAACAAATGATACTTCCTGCTGTATCAGACATACCCTAGTACTGTATTAAGATCGGGGGTGCAACGTTGTTATTTATTGAGTTAAAACCCCCACCTACCACAAAAGCAACGTGTAAACCCACGCAGAAGCTGTTGGCTGAGTACTGTTTTGGGTCAGTGTGTGTGAGGAGGGAAGGCAGAACAGAAAAACTGGGGGGGGAGGGGAGAGAGAGAGCCTAAAGGAACAGCTGAAAGCACAGTGGCCGACCCTGGAGAAACCTAAAGAAAGGTTTTGGGGCCAAGAAAGCAGGCTGAAAAGGGTGCTCTTAGTGCTGGGAGCAAAAGAAGCTGTTTTCTGCTGTTTGATACCTTCTGCATTTAGAGACATAGGATTTTGTACATTCTTTATAAATAAACAGAACAGCATCAAAGAAAATACTGAACTCCATAATTTCTACTTCCAACTAGAACATAGCCAGGGCACTGAAACATTGATTAGTCACTTGGATCAAAAAGGGGCAACAATATTGAAAAAATATGGATTCAGACCTTAGTTGTACCAAGGAATCAGAGGTAGCTCTAAAGCCATCTTTACAGCTCTCCTGACACAATAGATGCTTGTTTGCAGCAACCTTGTAAGAGCAACTGCTGCTTATAAGCAACATTGCCCCTGGGAACACTTTCCCTGCTGTAAATTGTCGACACTCCCCATAACAGCAACAGCCACTTAGGAGCACTGGTCTACACTGTGGGCGGGCGGGAGAGGGGAGAAATCGATCTAAGTTACGCAACTTCAGTTACATGAATAGCATAGCTGAAGTTGACGTACTTAGATCTACTTACCGCAGTGTCTTCACTGCGGTAGGTCGCCTGCTGACGCTCCCCCGTCAACTCTGCCTACGCGTCTTGCTCCGGTGGAGTACCGGAGTCGACAGGAGAGTGCTCGGCAGTTGATTTATCACGTCTTCACTAGATGCAATAAATCGACCCCCCGCTGGATCGATCGCTCCGGAGGTAAGTGTAGACATGCCCTTAGTAAAATTGCTACTCATACATTGCTACTAATGAGCGTCCACTTACTTGGCAAGACGGGGAGCCAAAGTGGACCCCAGCATAATTTAGAGAACTCTAAGTCGTGCTGGGTTAGAGTGATCCCCTAAGGACTGCCCCATGGGCTGAGAATGAAGCATTGCATGGTGCTTGCCACCTCTACTTATCCCACCCCACCTCTTCAACCAACAGGGATGGGGAGAAGGTGGCATAAAGCTAGCTATTAACCATCTGAGGATTACATAAGAATGGCCATAACTGGGTCAGACCAATGGTCTATCTAACCCAACATCCTGTCTTCCAGCAGTCGCCAATGCCAGATGCTTCAGAGGGAATTAACAGAACAGGGCAATCATTGAGTGATCCATCCCGTCATCCACTCCCAGCTTCTGGCAATAAGTGGCCAGGGACACCCAGAGCATGGGGTTGCATTCCTGACCATCTTGGCTAGTAGCCACTGATGGAACTATCCTCCATGAACTTACCTAATTCTTTTTTGAACCCATTATAATTCTGTCCTTTGCAACATCCTCTGGTATATGAGTTCCACAGATTGCCTGTGTGTTGTGTGAAGAAGTACCTCCTTTTGTTTGTTTTAATCCTATTGCCGATTAATTTCATTGGGTGTCCCCTAGTTGTTGTGTCATGTGAAGGAGTAAATAACACTTCCTTATGCACTTTCTCCACATCATTCGTGATTTTATAGACCTCTATCATATCCTCCCTTAGTCATCTTTTTTCCTAGCTGAATAGTCCCAGACTTTACAATCTCTCCTCATATGGAAGCTGTTCCATAACCTTAATTGATTTTGTTGCCTCTCTTTGTACCCTTTTCAACTCTAATATATCTTTTTTTTGAGATGGGGTGACCAGAACTGCATGCAATATTCAAGGTGTGGACATACCATGGATTTATGTATTGGCATTATGATATCTACTGTTTTATTATATATCCCTTTCCTAATGGTTCCTAACATTCTGTTAGCTTTTTTGACTGCCACTTCCCATTGAGCAGATGTTTTCAGAGAACTATCCACAATGACTCCAAGATTTCTTTCATGCTAATTTAGATCCCATCATTTTGTATGTATAGTTGGGATTATGTTTTCCAATGTGCATTACTTTGCATTTATCAACATTAAAGATCATCTGCTATTTTGTTGCCCAGCCACCCAGTTTTGTGAGATGTCTTTGTAACTCTTCACAGTCTATTTTGGATTTAACTACCATGAGTAATTTTGTATTTTCTGCCAATTTTGCCACCTCACTATTTACCAGATCATTGCCCCTACAGCTGTAAGTGCCCTTTGCACTGTTAGAATGTTACAGCAGGTATATGGTAAGGGACAAGGATTTAGGACATTGAACTACTGGAAGAACCATTTTCAGATTAAATGTAAAACTGACCCAACTACAGTAACTCCTCACTTAAAGTCATCCCGGTTAACATTGTTTCATTGCTGATCAATTAGGGAACATGCTTGTTTAAAGTTGTGCAATGCTCTCTTCTAATGTCATTTGACAGCCGCCTGCTTTGTATACTGCTTGCAGGAAGAGCAGCCCATTGCAGCTAGCTGGTGGGGGCTTGGAACCATGGTGGACTGGCAGCCCCCCATCAGCTCCCTGCTCCCTAAGTTCCCTGTACAGCAGCTGCCCAGCAGGCTAGCAATTGCAGATATCCCTCCCCCCACTGCCATGTGCTGCTCCTGCCCTCTGCCTTGGAGCTGCTCCCCAAGACTCCTGCTTGCTGTGCAGGGGGGAGGGAAGGAAGAGGGGGGCTGTCAGGGTGTCCCCCTCCCCCTGCTCCTGCATCCCGCTTACCTAGGGTTACCATACGTCCTCTTTTTCCCAGACATGTCCGGCTTTTCGGCAGTCAAATCCCCGTCCGGGGGGAATTGCCAAAAAGCCGAACATGTCCGGGAAAATGGCGGCTCTGCTCCTCCCCGACTCTTCGGCTTAAGAGCCGGGCTGCCCGAGCGCTACCAGCTTTGGGCAGCCCCCGTGCCTCCAGCCCCTGCGCCCCCAGCCAGGCACTTCCCCTCCCGGGCTCGCATTTTTCAGGAACATAACTACAACGTTAAGTGAGGAGTTACTGTACTTGTATTCATTAAAGATCCCATGACACTATTTGCTAGAGTATGGGTGTGACACCATGCTGAATTCCAACCAAGCTAATTACATTCTGACCTAACTAAATATTCAGTGTAGTTATTCTTTTCCTTTCCTAAACCAATTTATAGTGTTACTGATGCTACTAAAATTGTATTCCATTATAGAGCTATACCTGATATGTGCTCTCTATTTTACATCATATTTTATGAACAATATTCATGCTTTTTGATATCAGGAATACTTTCTGAGCAGCCATTTCCCCCCTGATTTCGATCCTATTATAGTCAAGCTTTTATACTTCATCCATCACCACAACAGTGCAATTATATTTTTTGCTATCCATGCTCCCTCACATTAGATTTGGTTTTGGTTTTTGCTAGTCTTGTTGCAGTTTATTTTTCTTTGTCACACTACAGACACCTCAAGCTTACTGTACCTTTTTGAGATGTACATCATGGTGCTATTTTGTGAACACTTTAAATCAGTGGCTCTCAACCTTTCCAGACTATTGTAGCCCTTTCAGGAGTCTGATTTGTCTTGTGTACCCCCAAGTTTCACTTCACTTTAAAAGTGCATGCTTACAAAATCAGAAATAAAAATACAAAAGTGTCACTCACAGCACACTATTATTGAAAAATTGCTTACTTTCTAATTTTTACCATGTAATTTTAAAATAAATCAATTAGAACATAAATATTGTACTTACATTTCAGTGTATATTATATAGAGAAGTATCAACAAGTCATTGTCTATATGAAATTTTAGTTTGCACTGACTTTGCTAGTGCATTTTATATACCCAGTTGTAAAACTAAGCATATATCTAGATGAGTTGACGTACCCCTGGAAGACCTCTGCATACCCCCAAGGGTACATGTACCCCTGGTTGAGAACCACTGCTTTGAATCATCAGAAATTTCCATGCATGCCCATCCAGCATCACAAAGGGCCATCACTTCTGTTACTTATAGCTTTTGATTTTTGTTCAAATATCCCATACCAATACTTCATATGACAGTCAGTCTACATGTTCACCTAAGTCCATTACCCAATAATGGATATACAGGTCTGTCGCATCTTACGCTGGGGTTACGTTCCGCAGTCAGCGCATAAAGCGAAAATAGCATATAGTCAAAATTACATTGAGTGTAATGGCGGGCGGAATCGCCCGCACTACAGGTACAGTATTAAAATTGTTATTTTTCTCTTCTTTTTTTGCCGACCGTGTAAAGCTGAAATCGTGCATGTTAAATGCGCGTAAGATGCGACAGACCTGTAGTGTTAATTGACAGGGAACTATATTGACAGACCCATGTTCAACATATTAACTGTTCAAAACTCACAATAGAAACAGCTAAGAAAGATCATCATAAATGTAATTTGCTGTCAGTCCAGCACTCTAGAAGTAACCATTGATATATTTTCTATGCAAACATTTTATCCACTTTTGTTTACAATTATTAAGCTACTAGTAACATTAAATACACAGTAACATTTTTCCAGGGCCAGATTTAGTGAGGTGCTATTTCTTACTAGCTCTGCAGAGCTCTCCCATCTCACACTGACTTCAATGGGAGTTAAGGTAACTTCACCCTTTAGTTAATAAACCAAAAATTAAAGCTGCTTGTGACATAAAACAGAAAATGCATTTGTTCCAGTGAATGTATATATTCATTGTATTTAAGTTCCTGTTGTCTGTATAACAAAGATTCAGTCCATTCTGAGGCTGTAGGGAACATGAGACTTTTTGATAATTGTAGATCTTTGTTCCTGCAAAGATGATGTTTTTCTGAATGGTGAGTTTTGATATCTATTCAGTGAGGCCAAGATTTCACCCAAAATGTTTACTGTATCAATATGCCAGCAGGATCAAATCTTGCTAAACGATTTTACCATAGATATAACTTATTGCTAGAATTAATTTAGCTTTAGTTTTTCCGTATTTTGTCCCTTTATTATTGTTGGTTACTTCACCATTATATCCGTATTTTTACAACCCTGTAAAATACAGCCTCATAGTGGGGGGCTTTGTTCTATTATTTTTAAACGAAAACTACAAATTAAAAAGTAGTATTGATGACACAAGACAACTTTTAATTTGCATCAGTTATGATTGATGATTGTCACTCTTTGCACAGTGGACTTTGCAGGCCTCTAGCATGATTCTTAAACATGGTTTGTCCTGGCCAGACACGACAAAATGTCCCATTCTCCCATGTGCTGCAGCCCATTTATGCTGTTCTATCTATCTATTTCATAGAACTGGAAGGAACCTTGAAAGGTCATCAAGTCCAGTCCCCTGCCTTCACTAGCAGGATCAATTTTTTGCCCCAGATCCCTAAATGGCCCCCTCAAGGATTGAACTCACAACCCTGGGTGTAGCAGGCCAATGCTCAAACCACTGAGCTATCCCTCCTTGCTGGAATAATGGGGTCATAAAAGGAGTGTAACTGGCCCTTTTAGAATACTTCCATTTTACAGGGTAGAGTTGGCCTCTTTCTACTTCTGGTGTAGGGGGACTGGGCCAAGGAAGGGAGGGTGCCTGCCAGTGTAACAGTATGTCACCAATTACGGTGGAATTTCAAAAGTATTCTGTATTCATAAGAACATAAGAATGGCCATACTGGATCAGATCAATAGTCCATCAAGTCCAGGATCCTGTATTCCAACAGTGGCCAATGCCAAGTGCTTCAGAGGGAATTAACAGAACAGGTAATCATCAAGTGATCCACCCCGTCACCCATTCCCAGCTTCTGGAAAACAAAGGTTAGGGACACTTCAGAGCATGGTTTTGCATCCCTGCCCATCCTGGCTAATAGCCATTGATGGACCTATCCTCCATGAACTTATCTAGTTCTTTTTTTAACCCTGTTATAGTCTTGGCCTTCATATCCCCTAGCAAAGAGTTCCACAGGTTGACTGTGCATTGTGTGAAGAAATACTTCCTTTTGTTTGTTTTAAACCTAGTACCTATTAATTTCATTTGATGACTTCTAGTTCTTGTGTTATGAGGATGAGTAAATAACATTTTCTTATTTACTTTCCACCAGTCATGATTTTATAGACCTCTAACATATCCCACCTTAGTCATCTCTTTTCCAAGCTGCAAAGTCCTAGTCTTATTACTCTCCTCATACAGAAGCCGTTCCATACACCTAATCATTTTTGTTACCCTTTTCTGTACCTTTTCCAATTCCAGTATCTCTTTTTTGAGATGGGGCAACTAGATCTGCATGCAGTATTCAAGATGTGGGCATACTGTGGATTTATATAGAGGCAATATGATATTTTCTGTATTATTATCTATCCCTTTCCTAATGATTCCCAACATTGTTAGCTTTTTGGACTGCAGCTGCCCACTGAGTGGATGTTTTCAGAGAACTCTCTTACATTCACCTAACTTTGCTCCCACTGAGATCAATGGTAAAACTCTCATTGCCTTCAGTGGGAGCAGAATTAGCCTGAGGCTCAGCACATTTGAAAATCCCACTTCTGGTGAATTATGTCAAATGGTCATACTATATTGCTGAAGAATAGTTTAATATTTTTTGAAATACTCCCTAGGTAACATGCCTTAGATTCTGTACATCTTTAAAAACCTGCTAAATGTGGACAAAGGCTTATCGTCCAGCTATCCAGCTGGATTTAAATTATTAAAACTTTTTTTAACATTTAAAATGAATCTAAAACTTTGAATACACCTCTACCCTGATATAATGCAGTCCTATATAACGCGAATTCGGATATAATGCGGTAAAGCAGCGCTCCGGGGGACGGGGCTGCTTTACCTCATTATCTCCGAATTCGTGTTACCGCAAGTGGTTCCTCTTTGCCCGCGTTACTTGTTGTGGCCCTCCCCGGGGCCCCCCGCCCCAGCTCACCTCCGTTCCACCTCCTCCCATGAGTGCACCACAGCTCTGCTTCTCTCCCCTCCCTCCCAGGCTTGCCGCACCAGCAAGCCTGGGAGGGAGGGAGGGAGAAGCGGAGCTGCGGCGCGCTCGTGGGAGGAGGCGGAGGCAGAGCAGAGATGAGCTGGGGCAGGGGAGCCACAGCAAGTAACGTGGGCGCAGAGGAACCATTCCCCGCTCCAGCTCACTTCCTCCTCCTCCTCCCATGAGCACGCCGCTCAGCTCCGCTTCTCCTCCCTCCCTGGCTTGCCACGCCAAACAGCTGATTGGCGCGGCAAGCCTAGGGGGGAGGGGGCAGAAGCGGAGCTGCGGTGTGCTCGTGGGAGGAGGCAGAACGGAGGTGAACTGGGGGGGGGGAGGGCCGCAGCAAGTAACGGGAGGTGCAGAGGAACCGCTCCCCACTCCAGCTCATCTCCGCCTCCTCCCCTGAGCGCGCCTCCGCCGCTCTGCTTCTCCCCCCCCCCCCCCCCTTCCAGGCTTACTACGCCAATCCTGGAAGGGAGGGAGAAGTGGAGCGGAGCGCTCAGGGAGGAGGCAGAGCGGAGGTGAGCTGGGGCGGGGAGCGGTTCCTCTCCCTACCCCGATGTAACGCAGTCTCACCTATAACACGGTGAGATTTTTTGGCTCCCGAGGACCGCGTTATACCAGGGTAGAGGTGTATTGGATATATTGTATAGGTTTTTCCAGTTGAGGAGCTGCACACCCTTCAGAATAATTCCATGTTAATAAATAATATTTTCATCCTTTTTCTTCTCAAAGCACTTTACACACTTTGTAAACAAAACCAATGAAAGGTGGTCACATCTCAAGTAGAGGGTGACAGATAAACAGTATTCAGCATGTTACTACTCAACAATGGCTGGGAGGAATTTTTTTTCCTAAAGGACACTTAAACAAAACCCTACTACTGAAAATCTTGTGGCTTCATTCTCAAAGGCGCTGAGTACTTTTTCAAAAATCAAGCCACTGTTTCTTGAGGTATCATCTGAAAGATTCCTACACAGTAAACTGCATACTATTCTATCTTCATAATAAAGTTGGAGAGCTACATCATCCCTGCTGGGATTATCACCTGTGACTTCTAAAACTGACTCTCTCACAAATAAAAAATAAATAATAATAAACTATGTCAGCAGGACCACCAAGACAAGAAATCAAACCCATGTCCCCCACTTGGCAGTGCAAAGTATTACTACTGAGGGACTCTACACAGCTTTATAAAATAAAACAAGTAAAAAAAAAAACCATCAAATTTTAAAAACTACTTGAAGTAATCTACAGTTTCCTTTAAAGCTAGATGTAATCTTAGTAGCACAAACCAGGGTATTAAGTGATCCAATGTACTTTTGAGGGAGGTGCATATAAAATTCATGAGCTGTAATGTAATTGCTATGCTAGGCAATTTGAAATGCACTTAGTAAAATGCTCCTGAACATCCTGGAGCAATGTCTCTGCCATAATATGAAGGACTGAATGGTATCCATGGCATGCAAATAATGTTATCTTTGCTAGAATTCTCCATATGTGATTGCCGTAGTCCTTTCGTGACTTGTGCTAATATATAAATATTCACTAATATATGTATATATATATAGCTATGCATAAACACACAGATATAGAAATGTAAAGAAAACAGTATTAGCATACTAAAGTTTGCTGAGCATATGAATTACATCTAAAAATAATGGCCAGTAGTTTAAAAAGTGTATGAGGAGTAAATAACAAGTGATATATAGGAGCAGGCATATACTTTCTGCAAAGTTGTTTTAAAACTTTACTGCTAACTTTCTGGAAACATAATCTTTGATACAGTCATAGAATATGTGGCTATATCTATGTAAATTATGGATGAACTCAACTGTTAAGGGGAAGAACAAAAAATAGATAGCAGCAAGGAATGATTGAATAACCGGAACATTTTATCTAACAAATACAGTTTGAACACACACAACTGAGTTTTTAGCATGTGCAAAACCTCAGATGTGAAAAGCAGCAGATAATTTTAGAAACAAATTTTAAAACTGTGAAATACAGTATCTCCATAACTAATAAACTCTCGTGCTTTGGGGAAACAAGTACTATCCTTATTCTCGCCATAAAGGTACACAATAGGCACATATCAATCCCCGAGTGTTTGGAGCATTCCCTGTAGAGTCTAGCCGTTAATCCATTGACCACTCACAGACTTACCTGGCCTGCTGTTCCCAAAGGAACAGTAAACACCAGCTTATTAGTTATATGTTAGAACAAAGTTCTACTAAACACACAGATATATGTATAGTGAAAACAAGAATAAGTTTATTATCAAAGACCAGAGATTCAAGTGATAGTGAGTAAGAATACTGGAAATCAATGGTTATGTATAAATCAAAATCATAACATGATTTACAGAGACTTAACTAACATGTTCTCCTCCAGTCTAAAGAAACATATCTCACCCAAAGTTGTCTCCATCATTTTCAACCAAGCCTGGCTGAGACCCCTCTTTCATGAAGCAACTTGCTGTCCATTTACTTCCTGGGTGAAGGATGACAAGGTGTCTTCCTTGTCCCCCAAATATACCAGAACAAGCTTTTGATGTGTTCCTCAAGATAGGGTTCCACCCTCCTCCACTGTTTACCTCTTCCTGTTAATTTCCTTCTTAAGTTCCTGCCAGCTCTTCATTAGCATTTGGTTCCCCATTATGAACCAGACAATACTCAATTTATATATATAGACAAGCATCTTGAGTCTTGAAAAGAAAAAGCCTTTTCACCTTTCCTGATGACCAGCTCCCCAGCTGCACATGTTAAGAGCATAATTTTCAGTGTATATATGCATAACACTTTATATAATATCTAATTTCACAATTATACTGATATCCAGAGTGACACTGGCTTTTATTAGAGACCTCACATGACATTCTTTGGAGAACTAGAATATAAATACTAGACCCAGGGATTCTTCTAACCTCTAATCTTTAAAACCACTGCCTGTTGGCATTAAGAGGTCCCACAGTCACAGACAGGTTATTCTAGTATTGTTTATTACAGGTATTCTAACACTTTCCTTTGAAGCATTTGATATCACCGGTTTTCAGTGACAGGACAATCAGCTAGCTGGAGCAAAAGAACGAAAGAAAAAACATAGAAAGGAGAAGAAAGAGAGAGAGTTCTGCAATTCTGCAAGTGTTACATAGTTTTTATAGCCAGCCCCAAACTGAGTAGCAGCAGAGGTCCATGAACAAAATAACACACATACACATGGTAATTACTGTGCTTTTATGTACATGGAGATCAAATAAACCAAGGCACACACAGCTAGTTAGATGTTTCTGTTGCTTTCTGCATGCATTTAACCAATTTTTGCACCCATTTGTGGAGAATGTACATGCAACTGCATACGTGCATATATTTTTGCATCCAGTAGAGGGCATCAGCTTTTTAAAATCTGACCCTAAATTTGCCCATAGTAACATAATACTCCAGTACTGAATTGTGAAATTACCATAAAAGTTTACTTTAGCAACTTTTAGAGATAAAGGTACTGCATTTGGTAAAGTTCTTTGTCTGGGAGGGACATTACAGGATTGTCAACATATTTTTGTGGGTGCTCCATAATCAATAATTGTTTGCCCCATCTCAAAATATGTTTTAAACATCAAATTTGTGTTTCAATAAACTAAAGAATATAATTAATTGTTTTCATTATAAATAGACTAATTTAGATGTCCTTCTAAAGAAGAACTTTGTACTAAATATGAATGCATAGAATTTTGGTCTTTAAAAGTTTTTTTTTTTTTTAGGTGAAATCCCCACTCCTCTGACTTCAACAAGATCAGGATTTCACCCATACACTTTTTCAGTAGCATACAGGATTGATAGACTGTAATATTGGAAATAAGAACAAATATGAAATCCTAATTCATTTGACATACAAGGATTTGGTAGAATGAAGAGAGAAAGAAAAGAAGAATGAGGGGGGATTTGATAGCTGCTTTCAACTACCTGAAAGGGGATTCCAAAAAGGTTGGATCTAGATTGTTCTCAGTGGTAGCAGAGGACAGAACAAGGAGTAATGGTCTCAAGTTGCAGTGGGGGAGATTTAGGTGGGATATTAGGAAAAACTTAATCACTAGGAGGGTGGTGAAGCACTGGAATTGGTTACCTAGGGAGGTGGTGGAATCTCCTTCCTTAGAGGTTTTTAAGGTCAGGCTTAGATGGGATGATTTAGTTGGGGATTGGTCCTGCTTTGAGCAGGGGGTTGGACTAGATGACCTCCTGAGGTCCCTTCCAACCCTGATATTCTATGATTCTATTATTTGAATTTTATATAAAAATTTATAACATTGATTCATTAGATTTTAGGAACACTGAAGTTTTCAAGAAAAGAGCTATAAAAATAAAGGGTAAAAGGATATTAGACCTAAGGAAAAAATAAATAAAATATTTTTAAAAAATCCAAAGAATCAATATAACTTTAATGTACTGTATTTTTTTTAAGCTAGTTCTCTTCTACAGCTTTAAAAAGGATTCTACATGATAAAAGTAATTTGGGGCTATTATACTCCCTTTCTCCAAATCAAGGGTCAGCAACCTGCAGAACGTGGGCCGATTTTTGGTGGCATGCTGAGCCAGCCGGGGTCCTGGACGCCAGCCCCTTGCCAGCCTGCTGCCAGCCTGGATGGATGGAACCCAGGCCGGCAGCGGGCTGAGCGGGGCCGGCGGCCAGGACCCTGGCTGGCAGGGGCCGGCAGACAGAACCCCAGAGTGGCAGCGTGATGAGCCGCTCAGCCCACTGCCGGTCTGGGGTTCCGTCTGCTGCCCGCACTGCCGGTCTGGCACGCAAAACCTTTTACTGGCATGCGAAACCTTAAATTAATGAAGACTTGGCACACCATTTCTCAAAGGTTGCCAATCCCTGCTCTAAATAAACATAGCAATTTACACAAAAAAACTGTACTGAAAATGAGGACAAAAGAGATTAGACTTCAGTAAACATAGCCGGAAAAAAGTCGAATGGCAAGGACAAAGTGCACAGGGAACAGAGTTTAGGGCTAAGCTACTAGTTGCAGATGGCATTATTATTTATATGGCACCCCAGGTGTGCATTCACTATATTTAAATGTAGTGACAGTGAGTTCAGCCTAGCAAGGAAAGGTAAGACCAAAAGTCCAAAAAAGAATGAGTCACTTTTATGAAGATATAATTGTAACATCTATCTGAAGTTCATAGAATCATAGAATATCAGGGTTGGAAGGGACCTCAAAGCAGGACCAATTCCCATCTAAATCATCCCAGCCAGGGCTTTGTCAAGCCAGGTCTTAAAAACCTCCAAGGAAGGAGACTCCACCACCTCCCTAGGTAACACATTCCAGTGCTTCACCACCCTCCTAGTGAAATAGTGTTTCCTAATATCCAACCTGGACCTCCGCCACTGCAACTTGAGACCACTGCTCCTTGTTCTGTCATCTGCCACCACTGAGAACAGCCGAGCTCCATCCTCTTTGGAACCCCCTTCAGGTAGTTGAAGGCTGCTATCAAATCCCCCCTCATTCTTCTCCTCTGGAGACTAAACAATCCCAACAGAGGGTCCTGTGGCACCTTTAAGACTAACAGGAAGGTGCCACAGGACCCTCTGTTGCTTTTTACAGATTCAGACTAACACGGCTACCCTTCTGATACTAAACAATCCCAGTTCCCTCAGCCTCTCCTCATAAGTCATGTGCTCCAGATCCCTAATCATTTTTGTTGCCCTCCGCTGGACTCTTTCCAATTTTTCCACATCCTTCTTGTAGTGTGGGGCCCAAAACTGGACACAGTATTCCAGATGAGGCCTCACCAATGTCGAATAAAGGGGAACGATCACGTTCCTCGATCTGCTGGCAATGCCCCTACTTATACAGCCCAAAATGCCGTTAGCCTTCTTGGCAACAAGAGCACACTATTGACTCGTATTCAGCTTCTCGTCCACTGTGACCCCTAGGTCCTTTTCCGCAGAACTGCGACCTAGCTATTCGGTCCCTAGTTTGTAGCAGTGCATGGGATTCTTCCGTCCTAAGTTCAGGACTCTGCACTTGTCCTTGTTGAACCTCATCAGGTTTTTTTTGGCCCAATCCTCTAATTTGTCTAGGTCCCTCTGTATCCGATCCCTACCCTCTAGTGTATCTACCACGCCTCCCAGTTTAGTGTTAAGTTAATCAAAGATGAAATCATCTCAGCAGTAATGAAGAGTAGGGAGAGGTAAATGGTTCAGTGAACTAATGCAGATCTGATTCTAGTAACTGGCTTCATATTTTCAAATGGAAATGAGGCTTTTTATATCAACCTGATTTGGATTCCATCTGCAAACTACTTGCCCTGTTTCTCTGAAAGAGTTACTGAAAATGTAGGCGAGAAAGAGGGTAACTTTACAAATTCCAGGAAAACTAGAAGTTTGGGCTGGATGTGCATGGAAGAGGTCATATTACCTGTATTGTTATGGAGGTTTATTAGTCACTTTGGGCCTGGTATTTTCAGAAGTTCTGAGTACCGACACTACAGGTCAAAAGGAGCTACCCTCCTCTTAAAATGAGGCCATTAAAAGATACCAGAGATGCATCAATCTTAAAGGATTAAACATATACAATTTCCACTTAGCATACTGAGCTCTAAATCAGCTTATTTGCCACTCATGCTGCCACAGTCCAAAATGCTGGCAATATTTTATTATTCAAGTTACCCTTAGAGGCAAAGGAAATACTAAAAATAATTAATCCAAGAAAGAATGCTATTTAAATGTTGATTCATGGTAGTTCTGTAAGTCAAGCAGCCAGAAGACATAAAATATTATTATATAATCTTAGAATTATATCTCTTAGGAATTTGTATTGACATTTTATAATGCACAGATTTCATCCATATTGATTTAGAACATTGGAATAAATGTACTTTATGTCCAATTCCCATTAGCAATAGCAGTCATTGTATGCATAACTTCCTGAGTATTACACCGGAATTTAAGCTCATTAGGTTCAGTCAGAGTTAGTTTCAAATTAGAACGAAAATGAAAATAATGCTGAAATGAGACGGGGGGGTGGGGGAGGAAGACGACATAATAAAGTCTATTTGAAATGAAAATGGTACATTAACTCCACAGAATGCCATCCAGGCAAACTCATTTATACTAGTGTGAAGCTTGAATACTCAAGAAACGTCACTATTCCAGTGCTAGTTATGTGTTTTACAGGCTCAGCATACAGCAACCCTCTTATAGCCATGACTGAATTTAAAAGCACATGGCATGACAAATCTCGGGAAATCGATTCCTACAGTAGGGAAAGGAACTTTCTCTTTAATTATTTGTATGACCAGTTTTCTCAGTCTTGGGCAGCTTCCTAATTCATTAGAAGAGGACCGTTTCATGCTTAATCTGCAGCCACTCTGCTCTCCAAAAGACATCAGACCTCACTTTACAAGGTGATTTTTAATTTTACATCAGGAAAAAAACCTACTAGACAGATGCTACTTTATAAATATAACCTTTTTAAATATAAAATTATATGCTCATAAAATAAATTACTTTGTAAAACAGTTAAATATATTTCAATGTAGATTAAATGGCCAAGATTTATTAAAGTGTATCTCTTCAGCTGGCAAGATGCTATCTTATGCCCCAAACCTGCAATTCCATTGACACAGTTGGATGCCTGTGCTCATGCAGAGCCCACTGAAGTCAATGGGGCTCCATTAAAGTGCAAGGATCAGCTGCACAGATGTCATTACAGGACTGATGAAATAATGTACTAAACAAAGAATGTGGGGAGATCTGGAAGACTCACAAAATATGCCCTTCCAATTGTTGTAGCAGCCTGGGGAAAAAATGGCATTTTAGCAACCAGACCAATGAGGTAACAAAAATGAAGTCCAATCTCAAGTTCATGACTCTACAAATCACTTTTTAATGGGTTTTGGCCAAAATTTTCAAACTTTCAGTCCTAAAGTTAGGAATCTATATCCGTAATTAGGCACCTTTTGAGCAAAGCACATTATCTACTTAATTAACTTTAATCACTTGCTTAAGTCCATCCCTACTTAGCAAGCCACTTAAGCATATGCTTAATCACATGTGTAAGTCTCACTGATGTCAACTTTAAAGTTAAGCATATGCTTAATGCTCTGCTGAATAAGCATGGACTCGTATACTTTATTTCAGTGCTTTGTTGAAACTGAGTCCTAACTACATGAAATAATAGGCTCTAGGTGTTCAATACCTCTGAAAATTAGCACACCTATTTAAGTGTCTTAAACGTGGATATAATTGACTACATTAAAGTACCCATATGAATTTTGGCCTTGATATTTTGAGATTTAACCTCATTTATGGGAGAATAGGGCTAATAGTCTCATGCCACACTATCCAGGCTGAAGTTGGAAAATAGTGTTAAAAAATGTAACTTTAAATTACATTTACCTGTTTCAACGTCTGTTAAATGAAGCATAGAATCAAAGCCTCCACTGAGAATTCTTCTTCCACACAAAGACCACTGAGCAGTTCGAACAGCACTACTGTGACAGGAGTACGTTTTTAAACAACAGCCTGTATCTACAGCATTCCATATCTTAAAAAGAAACACAATGACAATTCTAAATATAAATTTTAAAACATCAGTAATTAAATTATTCAACCTGCTGATAAAGAATTAGAACAAATCAATTAGCCCAGCTGAGAAAGCTTCATATGGTTTAACAGATTTGATTTTGCTATGAGGATGGGATTAAAGTAAAACTGCACTCCCTTAAATTATGAAAATATTTTTACAGATCATAGAAATGTAGGGTTGAAAGAGACCTCGAAATCAGCTAGTCTAGTCCACTGTGCTTAGGCAGGACCAAGTAAACCTAGACCATCCCTGACATGTTTGTCCAACCTGTTTTTAAAAACCTCCAATTATGGGCATTCCCCAAACACCCAAAAGCCTATTTCAAAACTTAACTACCTTTATAGTTAGAAAGTTTTTCCTAATATCCAACCTAAATCTCCCTTGCTGCAGATTAGGCTCATTACTTCTTGTGCTGGACATGGAGAACAACCATCCTCTTAATAACAACCCTTAACAGATTTGAAATGAACATGCCCAGTTTTTTTAACCTTTCCTCATAGGTCAGGTTCCCTAACCCTTTTATCATTTTTGTTGCTCGCCTCTAGACTCTGTCCAAGTTGTCCACATTTTTCTTAAAGTGTGACACAGAAACACAGTACTCCAGCTGAGACCTCATCAATATCAAGTAGAGTGGTACAATTACCTCCCGTGTCTTACATACAACATTTCTGTTAATAAATCCCAGAATTATATTAGCACCACATTGACGACTCATATTCAATTTGTGATCCACTAGAACCCCCAAATTCCTTTCACCAATTCTACTACCTAGCCAGTTATTCCCCATTTTGTAGTTGTGTATTTGATTTTTCCTCTTAAGTGTAGTGTTTTATACTTATCTTTACTGAATTTCATCTTGTTGAATTCAGACAAATTTTCCAATTTGTTAAGGTCATTTTGAATGCTAATCCTATCCACCAAAATGCTTGCAATCCATCCCAACTTGGTGTCATCTGCAAATTTTATAAACAGATTCTCAACTCATTATCCAAGTCAATAATGAAAATATTAAATAGTATCGGACCCAGGACTGGCCCCTGTGGGACCCCACTAAATAAATACACACTCCCAGTTTGATAGCAAGCCATTGATAACTACTCTTTGAATATGAACAGGCGTACTTGTGGCACCTTACAGACTAATAAATTTATTTGAGCATAAGCCCACGAAAGCTTATGCTCAAATAAATTTGTTAGTCTCTAAGGTGCCACAAGTACTCCTGTTCTTTTTGCGGATACAGACTAACATGGCTGCTACTTTGAAATCTTTGAATATGGTCTTTCAACCAGTTGTGCACCCCCTTTATAGTAATTTCACCTAAATCGCATTTCCCTAGTTTGCTTATAAGAATGTGACATGGGACGGTGTCAAAAGCCTTATTAGCAAAAGAATAAAGACAATAAGAATTTTTGTGGCAGGCATAATTTCCTGAGAATTCATAAACTGTTCTCAGTGGCAGCTCTTATTAGACCTTCCCACTGCCACTCCCTCGTCTCCTTCCATGGTGAGAAACAACCCCAACAACTCCTGTTTGTTCCCTCTTGTTTCTCTCCCACATACTTCACCTGTAATCAACCCCATTTGGTAGTGAACAGGAACCCTGGCAGACTACAGATCTGAGATCTGCCTATATGTTAGCTAGGCCTGATTCTTCAATCTTGCAAATACTAATTTCAGGCAGCATTTTGCCACTCTCAAACTTTGCTTAAGAACTAGATATGAATATTGTCATAGAGACTTGGGTAGGGTTCTCTAAAGTACTCAGCACTGGCCTAATTCTAGCTTCAATTGAAGCAAAATTAGGCCAATCTGAGCACTTCTGAAAATCCCACCTCTACTGATTACCTTAAATCTTTAAAGCATTAGGAAAAACAAGAGAGTATTCAATCTTTAACTTTTCTGGAATGTTGTATTCTAGTTCACATTTTAAAAACAAAAATAATTATTTGATAAAGGAAAAAGTAATGATTTTCTGAATCAAAGTAGCTGTCATAAGGTATTTATAGCAGCTATTAACTATTTTTAATTATGATTTGGGTTATCAAATATGCAGTACACCTCATTAATCAAAAACACACATTCTATATGCAGAGTTTATCATATATTATGACAATCAAAATTTATCAAATTATATGTGAAAAATAACATCTAGCAAGTTCAGATTTGAGATTAGGTTAACCATTGATTTTTTTATTATTAATATCTTGCTGCAAACAACACTAATTTATACAATCTAACTATATCACTTATTGCTATATCTATTATTTGTCTCAGGCAAAACAATTTTTTCCAATTATTTGGCTTCCAGCCAAATATTACAATTAGCTGCTAAGTGAACCCCGATGTGTTTTCACTGCCAGTATTAGTAGTGCAAGAAGATCAATGTTTTAATGGTGCTAGATAACAATTTTATTGTACTTGCAGTTGAAAACTGAAAACCAGATGGCACATGGCTTAAAGTTATAACAGAAATACTAACAATCTTTGTGGTTTGTCACTATATTTCCATCATACTAAGGCCTTGTACTACAGTCAGCTTTTGTCGATAAAACAGTGGAGGCATACACACTGAAATGCTCCTCCTGCCGATATAATATATGCTATGCCAACATAATAAAATCACCTCAACAAGAGGCATAGGGCTTATTTCAGTATAGTTAGGGTGATGTGTCTGTGTAGACACTGGGGTCCTTACATCAGCTGTTGGCTGTTATCCATTGGAGCCATGAAATTGTCAAGAAAGCTGGCTCCCAGGTCCTTAGCCAGGTTGCTTAGAGGTCTCCGCTCCAAGCCAGGCTGCCACCCAGGCTCCTGGCTTCGGCTGCTGCCTGGGCTCCCAACTCCCCGCTGGGAGCCTTACTGTCTCCTGAGGTCCTGGCTTCCTGCCAGGAGCATGGCAGCCGACTGGACTCCAGGTGTGGATCTTCCTGCCGGAGGCGAGAAGCCCTGGGTGGCTTTCCCCCTCACCCCCCACTCCCAGCTCCCCCACACAGCCCCTCTTCAGTAAGTGGAAGAACTCCTGGTGAGGACATGCACCACCGACAGAACTAGGGTAGTGTGGACATGTGGTGGCTGTAACTCGAGCTAAAACAGGTTGATTTAAGATTGTAGTGTAGACAGCCTAAATCTTGCTGCATATTTCAAACAAAAGTTGCCTGTAAGCTCACCAAAGACAGTGTTTATTCTTTCTATCCTAATTAACTACTCATTTTTAAAGCCTTGATCTGTATTATTATTTATATAATGGTTGAAATGTGCTAAGCAATTTACAGAACATAGAAAAGACACAGCCCCTGCTTCCAAGAGCTTATCTAAGAAACACAAGGGCCAAATTCTGCCCTCATTTACAGCCAAGTAACTCCACTGAATTCAATTATTAATTAGTAAGATACAGTTGATTATGGGTCTATATTTAAAACAATTAAATGTGCATTAAAGGCAAAATGAATGCTTTCAATGTCAACACGTGACTGGTTGTCTTTTCCATTGTAGCAGCAGCATAGATCAGGAACACTAAGCTGTAAGAAGAAAACAGCAAAAGAAAAATATTTTGTATTTATTTTTATCTCCTTCATCATCATTTTTTTCTTTTTACTGGACTAGAAAGGGTTACTATCTGGGAAGGATTTGTTGATAGCTTTACCTGTATAACAGACCACTCTTGACAGGCAAGATTCTGTCTTATGACACTGCTTCGAAGTATCCCCATAACACATACTGAATATCATTTTACTCTGATAAGCAACCAATTCTTGTTAGTTCCTTCACTGGTCATTTAAGCAGGCTTCACCAAGTTGTATCCTAACTATTCTACCCTAACTATGAGCAGGGAAATCAGGAAAAAAATATTAAAATACTTTCGGAAATAAGGTTCTATCATCTTTTAATGTCTTTTAATAATCATTTCAGACATTACTATACAAAAAAAGGAGTTAATTATGTCCAGGAGCTATTTTAGCATGAGGAAGCTACTGAATGAATCAAGATGAAAGGAAAAACAGGTGGTAAATGCTTCAAAAAAATTTCCCTACCATGTTTTAATGATTAAATATGAAAAAGCAATTTCCTCAAGAAAGGAAAAATAAAACAAGCTTTAACAGCATTGCATGGTTTTGGTTTAAGAATAGAACATCTGTATAATAGAGAAAAATGTGTAACACAGATCGTGCTTTATGTTCTTCTCCATTTTATGGAAGGGAGCAAACATTTTGCACCTGTGGATGTAAACCATTAGAGACTGAGTGGAAGGGAAAAGTCACTAAATGGCATCCTTTCCATTTCCACCCTATAAGCGTCCATCAATTGCTTTCACCTATATAATGTTTGATGTGGAACATGTGTTTTTTAGGGGTGAGGTGGCCAGTTACAAGAAGTGGAGTTGGAATGCAGTTGCTCTGGAGGCATGACCCTATGCAAATTAACCTGATTCTGCAGAAGATGTTGCTGTTAGTTAATGCTAATAGGTTCAGCATCTACTGTGGCTTCACACCCTACTTTAGGAGACACTCGAAAAATGTAGCGATCGCACAATAAAAGCAAAGCAACACAATAAATGCAAGGCTACACAATAAAAGTTGTCAATGTTATGTGTAGGGCAATGATCAGGGGCTCAGAAAGGGACGTTCCATGTCAAACAAAATTCCTTAAGGTTTACTCCAGAGTTTCCTACAAATCTCTGGCCTACGTGGTTTTGGCTAGACACAGCTCAGTGATAGAGACACAGCTCTCTGCCCTGCTGTGGGAAGGATAGCATGCTGCATTTTTTCCAAAAGAACTCACCAGTTTTAAATGTAAGTATGCCTTTGCCTGTGGAAGACGAAAAATATGGCCTATTGTTTACAAGAATCTGAGGCTACCAAAGAGACCAGTGATATCGCAGGGAGCCCCTAAAACACCAGTTATAATGATGTAGTCATACATATGAAAAACAATACTAAGATAAGCCACTGACTGAGAAGGACATCAAGGAACAAGCTTGGTGTTCAAGAGTCAAGGCAAGATTGTTCAAGGAAACTAGTTGTGCACTTTCCATGTGAATAGTAAACTATTCAGAGGTTGAAAGTCATGCATGACCAACTGTGATAGAAGGGGATATATCTGAGTTCTCTGTATGAAGTGTTGGATACTGTGACTGCACAAGTCTGGACATGTCCAAATACAACCTATCAAACTGCATTCTGGACAGCTGTCCTACCTGGGAAAGGTGCTTGACACCTCGTTGAAGGACTATCACCAAGAAACCATCAACTTTGATTGGGATGGGATGGTTATTGAGAGATAATGAGAAAATGGACTTTCTACTAAGCAGCCCATATTGGGGGCTAGGGTAAGCATGCCTGGAAGGGGGTTGCAGCTTCCCCATGGAGCACATGGCAGAGAAAGAGAAGCTTAATTAAAGAACAGGGTTCTGCTTTGTACAGAGGGATCAACCCTCGCCACACATAAGACTTGCAGGAGGGTGTTAGCAGGAGGTAGTCTGACTATCCTGAAAAGCTGACAAACATTAGATTCACAAGAAGGGGTGAGATCAGACCAGGGAAATCTGTGTCTCGGGCAGGCTGTCCTTACCCATACGCAGCTGCATAGGGCACCAGGAAATTTGGGGCACCAAATTTCCTGGTGCCCTACGTAGCTGTGTGCCACTCCAGCCCCTGCTCCACCTCTTCGCCATGTCCCCCGCCCCTGCTCTGCCCCTTCCCGCCCCTGCTCTGCCCCAGCCCCGCCCCCACTCCATCCCTTCCCCAAAGTCCCCACCCCTGCTCCTCCCTAGCCCCGCCCCCACTCCACTCCTTCCCCTGAGGACTGCAGCAGGGGTCAGGCCTGTACTCACCAGGCAGCAGTAAGCGGAGCGACCCGGCCCCAGCCCGCTCTGTGCCGCCAGCTCCCAGTCACGCCACCAGTGAGTGCTGGGGGCAGTTTCCCCCTTCCCCCCAAGCTCCAAGGGTCACTCCACTTCCCGCCGCCCTGTGAGTGTGGAGTCGGGCCTGCCCTGCACTCACCGGGTGGCAGGAAGTGGAGCGACCCGGTCCCAACCCACTCCGCTGGCTCCTTTTAGGGGTAAAGTTTCTTTGGTTATGAAACTCCTGTGCTAAGCCTGTGTTCCTTCCTTTCCCACTACGTTTTCTTCAAAGGGGCTTAACTAGACGTTTGGAGTGCCCATAGCTTAGCTGGAGCTCTGGGGGAGTGTGTGCGCTAGGGACTGGTAGGACTCTGGGGGTCTCAGACACTGATTTTGGGGTCTAGAATGGCAGTGACACCCAAGGAAGGGCATCAGAGCCAGGTCTGAGCCTGGGAGTCTGTCCTAGAGTCTCAGAGCTAGAAGCAGTGACTAAACTCTACCCAGATTCAGTCGGCTTGGAAGCATGTGGGATCTGATTGGGTCCACTGAGAAAAGACTGGTTTCAGAGTGGTAGCCGTGTTAGTCTGTATCAGCAAAAAGAACAAGGAGTACTTGTGGTACCTTAGAGACTAACAAATGTATTTGAGCATAAGCTTTCATGGGCTAAAACCTGGTGACCATATAGGGAGGTACAGGGCAAGGATGTAACACAAACCACTGATTTTCAATGCCAGGAGACAGAACATTCTTGGGGGCAGGTCCAAAACTGTGGAATGAATTCTCTCACAATGAAGGGCCATCACAAACCATAGCACTTACTGCTCCAGTGCAAGATGCATTTCACTAATATCAATACACAGTATTTTTTTAAAAAAACTATCAAAACAAGACACTCCAATGAATGCATGGGGAGAGGATGAGAGAACAAACATGACATGACAGATGTTAGTCATGTTGTTTAATACACTGCTGGAAGGCACTAAGATGCTACAATGATGAGCACAGTATAAGAACCTATACAGAACAGAATTGAGGCAAGGGGATAGAACAAAGCATAATTCGTAAATATCCAAAAGTGAAGCTCTTTGGAGATGCATTACATGAATTCATGTCGAAAACTTTCAGTCAATCTGAATCTGCATTTTTCAGGTAAAAGGTTTTGGGAGAAAAGTTTTATCTGGCTACATACGGAGCACGAATTTACATATTAAATCTATAAAAAGAACAACAATCGGGGGCATATAAGGACTTCATTAAAAATATAGACTGAGATATTCATACTCCTTGATACATATATATTAATACCTATTTAGCCTTATGGGATTCCAGGCACTCATGCAAATCTCAGCTATAAAGTTAGAAAGAATTTATCTTTGATTCCTTTTACCTATTTTGACATAGAAAGCTATTTTTAAAGTAGGTGTCACATGCCACTTTCTTTCAAAACTCTAAATCTTTTAACATGCTCAGCATTATCACTGGATGAAACACAAAAACATCTTTGCATTTTTCTTTTCTTTTTACTAAGTTCGCTCTTTTATCCCATGACAGTGGATTGGATTTTCAATTGCTTAGCTAACAAGTTAAACTCACAAACTTCAATGTGCTACTTTGAAAATATTACTTTAAAATGTGACAGTACATGATTTCAGTTATGAACAATAATCTTTTTATCCCTTCCGTTCATAAAGTTTGTTTATTCATTTTTTATTTTTTTTTCCTCAAGAAAGAATATGGCTCTCTTTTTAATCCTGTGGCATTGTTCCTACCTCTGTGGTTATAATGAAATGTTGACACAACAGAAAAAAAAAACACCTCTTCTCAGGCATTTAAAGAAATATACTGTTTTAGTTCTTTCAGTCAAGAAACCAAACTTGTCTACAGATTAGTCTTTAATAACTCAATATTTTGAGGCAGCACAATGCCAAGATTCAGATGAAATTCAAAAAATGTTTCTACTTGAATGAACTGAACTTTTAGTTTTTGGAATTTTTCCAGTCCAGTAAGTTTATACCGTATTTCTGCCATTGCCAATCAGTTTTACTGTACATATGCATTCCCCAAATTTAAAACTATGATTTCTGGGCCAGTATGGTGCCAGTAGAATTTCTTTAGTTTTACATTGCCTGATCCTCTCTGTTGTTCTCTATTAGCATAGGTGCTGGAACTAGGGATACTGGTGGTTACTGCCGCACACTCTGGCTCGAAATTGTTTCAATTATATACAGGGTTTACAGTTTGGTTCAATGGCTCTCAGCACCCCCACTATACAAATTGTTCCAACACCCCGGTCTATTAGGCTTTGTCTACACTACGCACCTTTTAGCGACACTACTGTGCCGCTACAGCCGTGCCGCAAAAAGGCACGCAGCATAGCCGCTGTTTGTCAGCAAAGAGAGCTCTCCCATCAAGAAAAAACTTCCACCCCCAACAAGCAGCGGTAGCGAGAGCGCTCCTGCCGACAAAGCACTGTTCACACCGGCGCTTTTTGTCGGCAAAACTTTTGCCTTTCGGAGGGGTGGGGTGGGGGTCAGACCTCTGAACGACAAAACTTTTGTCGTTCATTTGCCAGTGTAGACACTATTATCCTCTTCAAACACAATAAAAAAGAGAATCTGACAGATATAACTAAAAGTACCGTACTGGTACCACAATGGCCCAAGTCATGGTTTTTCCATCTAGAGGATTTGGCTAGAATACAGTTCTGGATCTGGATCCAGCTTTCATTTTGTAATATGGAAAATTATTTCATACCATCAACAACTCAAAGCATCGGACTGTGTGGCACACCAGCTATTACATATGCTGCTGAAGGATCAACTCCAGGCCATTAAGAATTTAAGGTAGGTTTAAGTAAGAGGTAGGGTTTTTTTATTTGTTAGGCACAGGAATTGTATACAAAACAATGGAATAAATTGCCCCAGACCCATAGGTTTGTCTATTTAGGATGAAGTTGTGCCTTTAAGAAACATTTTGTGTTGAGGTGATATGGAGCTGTGCTAACTAAGCATGCACTTGGATAAATATTGTGCCTTAGGGAAATGCATCTATCTTCAGATGGTACAATCTGCTCCCTCCAAGGCACATTTAGGCTGCCCTGCAGACCAGTGCAAGAAGGAATGGTCATGACCCTCTCCTCCTCTTCATTCCCTAGGGGCAACTCAGAGGGAGGGAAGACCATGTATTCTTATTATTGTTGTCAGCTTTCTTATCAGCACATCGAAATAAAGGCAGCATTAGTATCTATCTTAAATATTTTTACCATATATTGGCAATCACTGTAGTATCTAGGCACTGAATTACATAAATGGCTTATGATAGTTTTATAAATAGTGCATAATTGCTTCAAATAAATGTAGTGATAGGTTTAAAGACAGTCATGAGTTATAGTGATAAGCTTAAAGACGGTTTAAAGCCTCTAACACTGTCATACTGTATTAGCATACGTTATTATTTTATGGTAATGCTGGACACCTTGCAGCAATGTCATGATAAAAAGGAATTCTGATCGTCCTAATTGGAAAGAAAATCAACTTAATGCACATGGATTTTGGTAATCTACTAATGTTGACAATATCCTTATAAATGTAAATTAGTATCTTATAAATACTGAGTATCTTACTAATACTGAGACAACTGAAATGTTTGTTTGAAAAACAGATGCTATGTATATCAAGCAGTTTTTCCCAACACTGCTCTCTTTCTATTCCCAAGAATGGGAATTTAGACTTAGAACTCATTGATACATTAATTAAATCAATACAAAATTTATGGAGATTGTAAATGATGCCATTACAAGCTACTGTGAAGTAACCATTTCAATGTAAATCCTGGGGGATCCCATTAAGATGCCATTAAAGGACCATTATGATGTGTAATTTCAACAGTAAACTATTTTCATTATAAGTCATATTATCATTTTAAAAACAAACAAAACGGAACACAAAAGCTACATTAAAAATGATTGAATCACAAATTATCGCAAAAGCAAGGTTATTGTACATTAAGACAACCACAGCACCTCATCTTCATCCTTTCACAGACATTTTTAATTTGGGTACATCAGGTTAATCAACTAGAGTTCCTATTTAGACACCTATATTTAAGTGGCCTCATTTTCAGAGGTTCTGTACACCCACCAGTGTCATTAATGCCAAGGGGAGTTCTGGGTGTCCTATACCTCCGAAAATCAGAGTTTTTATGTTAGATGCCCAAATAGAAACTTAGGTGACTAATTCTAGGCATCCAAGTTTGAAAATGTTGGCTTTTATGTTTAGATAATGCAGTATAAATGGCCCACTATATCACTTCCTTCTACAGATGGCCAAATATTCCTTACACTAATCAGCTTTGCTTGAGTGAATATGTGTTAAGTATTATTACTTGTAAAGAACAACCAGGTACGTGTAATATTTACCATTGCTGAGATCACTGCCTATAATTCTGACCAGTACTGTCCCACTGTTTCCTTGTATTTCCCTGTTTGTCTAACTTGTGTCTTTTGTCCTATAGATTTTAAGCTCTTTGGGGGAAGAAATTGTCTTTTTGTTCTGTGTTTGTACAGTACCTAACGTAATGCGGTTCTGGTCCATGACTGGGGCTTCTAGCCACTACAAAAATACAAATAAAAAATAATTAAGACTAATACTTTATACTTATTTAGCACATTTCATCTAAAAAGCTCAAAGTGACTTAAAAGTATTATCCCCAGTTTACTGATGGAGAAATTTAAGCACTGAGATATTAAATGATTTGTCCATGGCCACACAGTGGAGAAGTCAGGAATACAAGGTAGATTCCCAGCCCCATATGCTAACCAGTAGAACACAGTGACTTCCCAAAAATAACACTCATGAGCCTATGCAACTATAATGCATGGGAATCATGGCAAACCTTTGTTTGAAAGCTCCAGTGTGGACCACTATGTTGGTCACTGGTGCAGTAGCAATGCAACATAGGGTCAAGCTGGTAGCACTGAGGAAGCAATGAGTTTAGTCTTCAAAAGGCCTGTCTAGCAACCCCCCTTCCAAATCAAAGGAGAAATACTGATGGGCTCTAAAAGGAGCTGGTTCCAACTTCCCTTCACTGGAGCCTTTCCAACCAACTGCAGGTGGAATAGGGGAGAATTGCACAGGACCCACTGACTCCAAAATATATTTTAATTCTATATAAATCATCTTAAAATGAAGGACAGTAAAACAATTTACAGCAAAAAAGAGTCCATAGTAGACTGAAGAGTAAAAGAAAGTTTTAAGATGTGATTAAAAGTGAGGAAGTGATTCAGTGGTCTGAATGGAAGAGATCCAGACAAAGGGTACAGCAGAAGTGAAAGTGTGACTCCATGGGGGAAAGGAATCGAGTCAGCCAAGATTTATAAGGGCCAAAGAAAGCAAGCAAATAGATGGAATATAAGAAAAGGAAGGATGTGTCAATATATCACTTTCTTGCTTATTACACATTCATTGATACTTCATCTGTGAAAGTCATGTTCTTCCGTTTAATCTAGGATATATATCCTCTAGAAAACGCAGTGCAGAGGGGTATATTCTCCCCTCATTGTGTGCTTACAACTCTTATCAATGTAAATGGAAGCTGGAAATGAGCAGTTGAAATTAAATCTGAAAGATTCCTAACTCTGATGATATTTCAACCATTGTCTGGGGTACAGGGTATGCAATATTCAGGCTTGGGCCAGCAACAGTTTTAAAGACTGATATCTCTCAATCCTGAAGGTTTAGAAATGAGAGCCTATTATGTACAGAAAAAGTTCCCAACAGTGAAATAACATTTAGTCTGAAATTTCTGACCTGGATCACAGAACATAAAAGCATTATTTGACTTTGGGAAGCTGATCACTCACGTCAGCACATTTTACAGAAAAGGGTCAGAGTGCTGACAGCATTAGCTTTTAGCACATAGGACAAGTATAACTTAAATAACCCAGGAACAATATTATTAAAAAATAATTGAAAAACAAGACCTTCTGAAAGTCCACGGTGCAAGACCTATGGATGTCACAGGAACACCAGCAGATTTCAGTTAAGTTAGTGATTATTCAGTTTCTCTCCAAACAATACAAAGGTCATAACTATTTAATGTAACATCTTTTTCTATACATTTGTGTTAATTCATTTGTATGTAATGTATGTAACCTTGCACCCGATTTCATATTCTCTGCATTGTCTGAAAATACTCTTGCATGAATTGACATGTTTTAATGCACACTTCCTACAATAGATTGATACTCAACTTTCTACCTGGGCATATTTCTCTTTCCGGGGGTTGGCAACTTATTAAATCTTTCTTCAGAAGGCAAGTATTACTTCAACATGGAAGTGTAAACTGGTTTGAATTTTAACAAAATGTATGAATAAATGTTTTTGTCACACTGTCTGGATTGGTTCACAACTGTGAGTGCCTACCTCAGGGTAGACTGTCAGAAAACTTGGCAAAGACACCCCAAACTGGTGCTGTGTTCTATAATTATATTTCACCAGGCCAGTAAGAAATGTGAACTCCTGGATCACTATAACGGTCTTACCATGGAGTCACAGACAGTCCTCTTAGACTCTCCAGTCTATCTTGACACTCAGACAACCTGAACTTTGTGATAAAAGGTCACTTAAACCAAAAATCACACCACATCAGGTTGCTTTCAGTCCCCAGAGACAAGTCACTTACCCCAGATCAACTGCTACTCCAGATCCTACACCAAAGACAACGCTGGCAGACAATTCTATAGTAAACTAACTAAAGGTATATTAGCTAAGAAAACGAAATGAGAGTTATTAAGAGGTTAAAGCAAGCAAAATATATGTACAGATGAGCCATAGTTTGTAATTGCAAATGGTGGCGGTCATGTAATAAACTGCCAGTTTTCCAAAAATCTTTTCAGGGTTCCCAGATTCTCTCTGGAGATTTCCGCTTCATATCTGGTCACTTCCCTGTAAGAGTCCAACCTGTCTAGAGATCCAGGATCTTTCCTTGAATCCATGCTTACAGCTTCTTCTCACAGAAAACAAGCTGACAGTGTCACTACCCACGTGGGCTTTTCCTTTGATGATGGTAAGTGACGAATGCACTTTGAGTCTTTGAGCACTTTTCTGCTAAAGTTCTTCATTTGCATTCCACAAGGCTTCTTTTACATTTGAAGGGTTATTTAGTTACAGGGTTATACACAATGTAAATTTATTACATTATAACAGGAGACAGATAAGTGAAAACAATTCAAATAACATCCCATTCATTTTCATGAAGTTTAAACTAGGGCTGTCAATTAATCACAGTTAATGCATGCGATAAACACAAAACAAATTAACTAGATTAAAAAATTGTTGCGATTAATTACGGTTTTAATCGCACTGTTAAACAATAGTAGAATACCAATTTAAATTTATTATAAATTTTTTTTATGTTTTTCTACATTTTCAAATATATTGATTTCAATTACAATACAGAATACAAAGTGTACAATGCTCACTTTATAGTATAATTTTTATTACAGATATTTGCACTATAAAAAAGATAAACAAAAGAAATAGTATTTTTCAATTCATGTCGTACAAGTCCACTCAGTCCTACTTCTTGTTCAGCCAATCGCTAAGAAAAACAAGTTTGTTTACATTAATGGGAGATAATGCTGCCCACTTCTTATTTACAATGTCACTTGAAAGTCAGAGCAGGAATTTGCATAGCACTGTTGTAGTCAGTATTGCAAGGTATTTACATGCCAGATATGCTAAACATTTGTATGCCCCTTCATGCTTCGACTTGTAGGCGCTAAAGTTTTACATTGTTTTGTTTTTTAGTGCAGTTATGTCGAAAAAAATATTCTATAATTGTAAGTTGCACTTTCATGATAAAGAGATTGCACTAACATAATTGTATGAGGTGAATTGAAAAATACTATTTCTTTTAACTTTTTTACAATGCAAATCTTTGTAATCAAAAATAAATTGAGCACTGTACACTTTGTATTCTGTGTTGTAATTGAAATCAGTATATTTGAAAAGGAAGAAAAACATGCAAAAATATTTATAATAAATTTAAATTAGTATTCTATTATTAACAGTGCAATTAAAACTGCAATTAATTGCGACTATTTATTATCTCACGATTACTTGTGATTAAATTTTTAATCGTTTGACAGCCCTAGTTAAAATGCCAAATACACTCTTATACATTTAACAATTGCTTTGATCTATACTACCATACAAGTGAATTGGCCTGGGGCTCTTGCATGAGCTGGCACCTGGTCTGCCAACATCACAGTTTTTGCAAACACAATCAGGAGATATGCGAGGTGAGAGAGATTGGTACAACATCATCCATTATTGTACACTCTTTAGAAAAATATGTGGACACCAGCCAATGTGTTTTTGCAATATTACTTTTGAAAACATGTGTTCTGGCAGACACAGCCTAAATGAGAAACTACAATATATGTGGTTTGCTCTCCTTTTTCTTATACAATCAGCAAATCTCACAATACATTGAAGAACAAAACTTAAATATAATAGGGGATGAGAGGCCAACAGCAAAAGTGAACATATAGCTAGGATAATTAAACTAAAGTTCAGTACTTCATGTACAAAGCAGGAAAAGAAGTTATGCATAAAATTAAAACCCTGCATTTCATTAGAACCTAAAAACACAAGAATGGCCATACTGGATCAGACCTATGGTCAAACTAGCCCAGTATCCTGACTTCCAATAACAGCCAGGGCCAGATGCTTCAGAGGGAATGAACAGAACAGGGAAATTATCGAGTAATCCATCCCATCGTCCAGTTCCAGTCTCAAGAAGTCAGAGGTTTAGGGACACCTAGAGTATGGGGTTGTGTCCCTGACCATCTTGGCTAATAGCCATTGATGGACCTATCCTCCATGAACTTATCTAATTCTTTTTTTAACCCAGTTATACTTTTAGCCTTCACAACATCCCCTAGTAATGAGTTCCACAGGTTGACTCTACTTTTTGTGAAAAAGTACTTCCTTGTATTTGTTTAAACCTGCCCATTATTCATTTCATTGAGTGACTGCTGGTTCATGTGTTATGTGAAGGGGTAAATAGCACTTCCTTATTCATTTTCCACACACCATTCATTTTTATAGATCTCTATCACATCCCCCCACAATCATCTCTTTTCTAAAATGAACAGTCTCAGAGTTTTAAATCTTTCTTTATATGGAAGCTGTTCCACACCCCCTAATCACTGGACTTTTCCAATTCTAATATATCTTTTTAAGATGGGAGCAACCAAAACTGCACACAGGATTCAAGGTGTGGGCACACTATGAATTTATAAAGTGGCATTATGATTTTTTTTTATCTTATTATCCATTCTCTTCCTCATGGTTCCCAACATTCTGGTAGTTTTTTTTTTTTGATTGCCACTGCACATTGAGCTGATGTTTTCAGAGAACAATCCAAGAAGACTTCAAGATCTCTTTCTTGAGTGGTAACAGCTAATTTAGACTCCATGTTGTATGTATAATTGGTATTATGTTTTCCAATGTGCATTACTTTGCATTTATCAACACTAAATTTTATCTGCCATTTTCTAGCCCAATCACCCAGTTTAGTGAGATCCCTTTGTAACTTTTTGCAGTGTGCTTTGGACTTAACTATCTTGAGTAATTTTATATCATCTGCAAACTTTGCCACCGCAGTGTTTACCCTTTTTCAAGATCATTTATATGTTGAATAGCACAGGTCCCAATAGAGATCCTTGGGGGACTCCACTATTTACCTCTCTCCACTGTGAAAACTGACCATTTATTCCTAACTTTTGTTTCCTATCTTTTAACTAGTTACTGATCCATGGGAAGACCTTCTCTATTCATCCCATGACTGCCTACTTTGCTTAGGAGTCTTTGGTGAGGGGCCTTGTGAAAGGCTTTTTGAAAGTCTAAGTACACTATATCCACTGATCACGCTGGACAAAATGTCTGTTGACCCCCTCAAAGAATTCTAATAGATTGGTGAGGCATGATTTCTCTTTACAAAAGCCTTGTTGACTCTTCCCCAACATATTGTGTTCATCTGTGTGTCTGATCATTCTGTTCTTCACTATACTTTCAACTAATCTGCCCAGTACTGATGTTGGACTTACTAGATTGTAATTGCCAGGATCACTTCTGGAGCCTTTTAAAAAAAATCAGTGTTACATTACTATCCACCAGTTATCTGGTACAGAGGCTGATTTAAGTGATAGGCTACATACCACAGATAGTAATGCTACAAATTTATATCTGAGTTCCTTCAGAAATCTTGGATGAATACCATCTGGTCCTGGTAAAACCAACAAGATGCTTTAACAAAAAATCCCAGAGCTCCTTTTATTAAATATATATTACTTTAAATTTGATTTTGAGGGAAGCTAATTACAAAGCATTTTGTTTCAATTAGGGGCTGGAATGGAAGTATTCTGCAGATGGCAATGCAGCTGTATTTTTATCTAAAAATCTTTATGAAAAAAATCTGTGGGCCTTTTAGGAGTCCTAAAACAGTTGACTTCTCATATATGTTTGTTTTTCAGTCCAATGTCCTGGGATTCTAGTTCGCAAATCCACTTTTATCTCAACAACTAATAATGTGAGATGAATATTTTACAGACCTGGACTGGGTTGACAGGCAGTGTGGCATTATCTGGTGGGCCAGTTCCTGGAATGAGCCGCAGGGCCTATCAGCCAGTTGTTCCTCTTGCAGCTCCAGCACAGCAAAGTGACCGGAGAGCTGTACAGCCCCCTCTGTCTATGCTACTGTTACATCTGTTAGGAGTGAGCTGCATGCAGTGTTCACTCTGCATGGGCATCTGTATGTTGTGACACTGCCGCAGTATCTCATGATGCTGCACAAGTCAGCATCTATCATTACAGGTGGACTCAAACTGCAACATCACAACATAAATAGTTTGTTGCACAAGACACATATAGGCAGAAATCCTAATACTACAAGTAGAAGGCTAAAACCTGAAAGAGGAAACTATTAATTACAAGAGGATTTTGGAGGGACCATAACCACAGATTCTTTATTTTAAAAAATAAAACAACACAATTGAAGCATTAGAGAACTTGATATTTTCGGTTCCATTGTTCTTAAATAAAATGTTTATATTAATTCCCACCCTGCAACCATGCATTACTGACCTATTGTGTTCCAATATAGAGCTTTCAACATAACTGTAAACTGTCAGATACTACGGGCTTTACTGGAACTGAGAAGACATCCAATTCCAAGCACTATTTGTCATTATTTGGGCCATTTTTTCTAAATCAAAGAAAATTGTAGAAAATTATACTTTATAACAGCTGCCTTCAAAAATAACTCCTGATAAAATTTAAGTCTTCAAAAGTCACTTTATTTTTTTCTTTTGAAATATGTTATTCCTCCACAAATTAAACAAAATGTATTATAGAACTGCTGTAATACATCTTGAGCTATGTGATTATTACTGCACTAGTCTTCACCTACACAGAATTACAGATGAAGATACTCAAAGTAAATTCTCATGTCCAAAATCTTTTCTACTAAAAAATCTTAATATCAGTTGGAAAAAATATTAATTGTTCAAATATAGGAATTATAGAGAAACGCACCAGTCTGGATGAGTACAGAATATCCAAGAGAACGGAGCTCTTTTTGTACATTTGCAGAAATGTGTATAGTTTCTTCTGAGCCCTGCATAGGTGAACTCACAACTGAGATTAACAGTCAGAGAAATATGAAAAAATAGTCTGAATACATAAAGTACACCTCTATCTCAATATAACGCTGACCTCGGGAGCCAAAAAAATCTTACCGCGCTATAGGTGAAACCGCGTTATAGTGAACGTCCTTTGATAAACCGGAGTGTGCAGCCCCGCCTCTCCGGAGCACTGCTTTACCACGTTATATCCAAATTCGTATTATATCGGGTCGCGTTATATCAGGGTAGAGGTGTATCAGTTTTCATGAAAATCTAGGCAGGAAAGTTTCTCAGGTACAGGATGGAATTTCTGGAGGGGCGGGGAGAGGAGAGGGAGAGACCCAATCCCAGATTAGCCTATAGTCCTGCTCTACCTGATTCGGAACAGATTCTCCCACAACCCAAATGAGTGCCTTAATTACTGGGTGATTGGCTTTTCTGTGGTGCGTGGTTCTCTCTCTCTCTCCATTTTTTCCTCAAAAAATTTCCACAGGTTTCATTTTTGTTCTGCATTGGACCAAAAACAAATTTTGAAAACTCAAAATTTTTCATGAAACTGAATTGTTTTCCAGCCAGCCCTTTATGTTTCTATTCCAAACTACACTAAGAAAGGCCCTGATGCTACAAACACTTAGACACATGCATCGATTTAAGCGTACATGTAGATCCAGTGAAATTAGTGGAACTGCTTAAATTAAGCATGTGCATATGTGTTTGCAGGATTAGAGACAATGTTTTTTACAAAATGAAAGTGCTTCACTACATCTTAAAATAACGTATAAATACACACAAAGAAAGCTGAGTTTCTACACAAGTAAAAAGGGTTCCATATGAAACTAGACATGATAATATTATTCAAGGACAATAATTTAATTGTTTTTCATATACATTTTTTAAAATGTGAATGGTGTTTTTGAAGAATGTATGTTGACCTTCCACNCATAAAAAGAACACGAGTACTTGTGGCACCTTAGAGACTAACACATTTATTTGAGCATAAGCTTTCGTGGGCTACAGCCCACGAAGAAGTGGGCTGTAGCCCACGAAAGCTTATGCTCAAATAAATGTGTTAGTCTCTAAGGTGCCACAAGTACTCGTGTTCTTTTTATGAGATAAGATATTGATAAAGTCCTGAGCCCCTAACAATTAAGAGTTACCACCTGGTGAGCAGTAACAGAATTGGAAATGTAATATCACCTGGCACATAATGGTATTACTCATGTGAGCAAAACTGTACATGTGTTGGTGTGTCTGCAGGATTAGGCACTACATTTTTACAAGGCTCGATGTGCATACTTGCACACAACATCTGTTGAAGCCAACTGGCAAGTTCATTGGGTCAGGGACTGTCATTTACTATGTTTAAATAGTGGTTACCACAACAGGGCAACATCCTGCTTGACCTCTAGATGCTACTAAAATATAAATGTTTAAATAAAATAATTTTTGCACACATCTGGGGCAGAATTTGGTTCAATGTTTCTCACAGCAGCATGACATTTACAGAGCAGATGGTCCTAGGATTTCAAAAGCATTACTTCGTCCTAATTGAGTTCACCTTATTTTATTGCTTTGGAACAGCAGGACGAAATATCTAATTTTAAAAGTCAAACAATGTTGCAACTATTTTGAGCTAGTTTTCGTGCATTTGAAAACCACCAATCATCAAAGGATTTTGCAAAACAGTAAAACCTTCTGGACCAGATTTTAGGGAGTGCCCACACTCACAATTCAAGGCAGATTTTCATAAGACTTCAACTCACCTTTATGCACCGAAATGGAGTTGGTCAGAGTTCAAAAGTGGTCACTGAAAACAATGGAAGATCCTGGCTACTAAGCATTTTGATACATCTGGCCACATATTCAGACACCTAAATGGAAGTTGTTGGTTGCTGAGCACTTTTGAAAAAATCTAGTCCTTTTGATGTAAAGAAGAAATTAATAAAACAGAGTTCTATTCAGTGTCAGTCCATTTATAGTTTCATAAAAAACAGAAATTAGACATACAAAAGCCCTATTTGTCCTTCTACGCCACTCTTTCTAATACAGAATTGTTTCCTACACTATAAACTCCTGTGCTTTTTCAAGCCCATTTTTCAAATTACTTGAAGGAAATGAGGCCTTCCACCACTCTCTTTGAAGACTGACAAAACTCACTGTTTGGAAGCTCTTCCCGATACAATACTTAGCACTTCTGCTGTGCTTTTCATCTACTAAATTGAAGACTATTCCACAATCTGATTGATCTAATGATTCCAATTTCCTATTACTCATCTTAAATTTCATTGCTCATTCCCATAGTTATAACCTCTTGTATCATCCTAAACAATGCTCTCTCTCCTTGATGTTATACTTTCAAATACCTATCTATAGTTACTATTGCTCCCATTAATTGCAATTGTACTAAGCATACATAATTAGTTCTATTCATCTTCAGTCTCGCCAATCATTTAATAATTTTTCTTGCTCCCCTCTGAATTTATTTTTTCCAATTCCCAAACATTATTAATTTAATCATGCATTTCATGTGCTGCAGATATAATCTGAGCTAAAAGGTTTACTGTAAATGTTAGTCAATTCATATATTTAAAAAGATAAGCTGATTATGAAAACATAAATTGTACAGGGAATGTATTGTTGCTAAGACTTCAATGGAAATTACTTGTTCATGCAGGTAATGCAGAACCCCTCCTCCCCTCCCAAGGTGGAAAGAACAGCCAGACTGTATATTTCAGTCCAATTAACAATTTTTTAGCTTAAGGCTTACGGTTAGTTATTTTAAACCTTTTCCAACCTTTTTTTTTGGGGAGGGGGGGGAGGCAACAACTAAATCATATAGGCCTAGACTTGATCTATTATGGACTTTTTTGTGGCACTCAACACTATAGTTTTATTTGAGCATGTCACATATATTAATTTATCCACAATATCCAAGAGCAACAAGGAAGTATTATCCTTATTTTACAAAAGGGTAAACCTGAGGCAACAAAAGGTTAGTGACCTGGGTGATGCAGGAAGCGTCTTGTAGAATCAGGTAGAAAACACTGACCTTCAACTCACAAGACAATGCCTTAACCAAAATACCATAATGGTCCTATATCAGTGTACAGAGCACAGGAGGGAAAGAGTACAAGAAACCTTTCCCATTGCCCTGTGCAAGAAGCGAGCCATAATCTTGACCTTATGTTCCTTTAGCTCAGGGACACTGGATCTCCTGTGATGGCAGCATCATTAAAACCCCCAAAAGAGAGTAGGTGTGATGGAATCATTGTCCTGTGCAGGTGAGCTGCCTTCTTGAAGCTGAGGAGCATCTCAGTGGCCACATTCCCCCAGAGTTCCAGCTGGGAAATATGCCTCCACAACAGCACTTTGAGTTGTATCCACAATTTAGCTCAGACCTCCCAGCCCTAGAGGTTGAGTATAAAATTTCTAGTGGCTTGACTCTGAATGAGTGAATGTCTCAAAGCTGCTGAAGTAGCTGTGCTACTTGAATTTTACACGAAAAAATAGTTATAAACTATGGGATTTAGCCATTAAAAGTGTTGGCTATCTGAAAGAGAGAAGGCAAAGTAAAATGTTACGATTTATTAACTATTGTGATTATCTGTGCAAGGAAACCAAAGATGAAATGCTCAGAGACTAAGCAACAGAAGCACTTTAATAATGGGTTAAAAATTCTAGATTTTAAATGACTAAATTTGTACATGCAAAAAATGTTTTGCTCAGTGGGTAAGAAATTCCAGAAACATAACCACTGCCTTTAGTAATTATTGTTAATTAACTAGCAATGTGGCTCTATTTCCAAATGTGACATTTAAAGCACATAATGTGACTGTGCATATTCACAAAGATAATTACATTCATCTGCTGCAAGGCCTTGATTCCAGCATATCTGAAAACACCTCTTAAACTATCATTAGACCTGTAATCAAGTATTTTGTTGCTTTGTAAAATGAGATGCCTTTGCTTACCTGCTCTTATAGAGATATGTATAGAAGCATACGTGAGAAGTTTCAGCAACAAAATTCCCCTTAATGCCAAAGGTAACTGTGTAGAGAGATTCCTACTCATTGAATAGAGAAAACGGTCCTTAATTTTTTTGATTGCTCCTGTTCAATTCCACCTCTTCCGGCAGCCCCCATTGGCCTGGAACGGCGAACCGCAGCCAGTGGGAGCTGCGATCAGCCTAACCTGCGGACACTGCAGGTAAACAAACCGGCCCGGCCCGCCAGCAGATTTCCCTGACGGGCTGCGTTCCAAAGGTTGCCAATCCCTGCTATAGACAATGTGGTAGGCATAAGTCAGGGGCTGGGGAAAACTGGTTATACGCTCATTATGAACATTGCTCTTTCATTCTTGATCTCTTGCAGGGTTTTCAAACTTGAAAGTTGTCAAAAAGATAACTCTGGGGACATAGCAACAAGACAACATCAAGCTTAGTATTGTGTCTTCCATTGAGTCCCAGTTTCTGGTAGTTAGAGGTTTAAGGACACCTGGACCATAGGGTTGCGTCTCTGACCATCTTAGCTAATAGCCATTGATGGGCCTATCCTCCAGGAACTTACCTAATTCTTTTTTGAACCCAGTTATACTTTGGCCTTCACAACATCCCCTGGCAATGAGTTCCACGGGTTGACTGCTTTGTGTGAAAAAGTACTTCCTTATGTTTGTTTTAAACCTGCTGCCTATTAATTTTATTGGGTGACCCCTGGTTCTTGTGGTATGTGAAAAGGTAAATAACACTTCCTTAGTTACTTTCTTCACACCATTAATTATTTTATAGACCTTTATCAAAACATATCTCCCCTCAGGCATCTCTTTTCTAAGATGAACAGTCACAGTCTAATTATAATTGTTCCCTTCTCTGTACTTTTTCCAATTCTAATATATCTTTTCTGAGATGGGGCAACGAGAACTGCATGTACTATTCATGCTGTGGGCATACCATGAATATCTATAGGGGCATTAAGATATTTTCTGCTTATTATCTCTCCCCTTCTGAATGGTTCCTATCATTCTGGTAGCTTTTTGACTGCCGCCGCACACTGAGCAAATGTTCTCAGAGAACACTCCAAGATCTCTTTCTTGAGTGGTAACAGCTCATTTAGACTCCATCATGTTGTATGTATAGTTGGGATTATGTTCACCAATGTGCATTACTTTGCATTTATTAACACAATTGCATCTGCGATTTCCTTGTCCAGTAATCCAGCTTTGTGAGATCCCTTTGTAATTCTTGACAGTCAGTTTTGGACTTAATCTTGAGTAATTTTGTATCATCTACAAACTTTGTCACCTCGCTGTTTACCTCTTTTTCCAGATCATTTATGAATATGTTGAACAGCATTGGTCCCTATAAAGATTCTCGTGAGACCTCATTATTTACTTCTCTCCACTGCAAAAACTGACCATTTATTCCTACACTTTGTTCCCTATCTTTTTACCAATGATCCATAAGACAACCTTCTCTCTTACCCCATGACTGCCTACGTTACTTAAGAGCCTGTGGCTTGGGACCCTGTCAAAGACTTCCTGAAATTCTGAGTACACTATATCAACTGGATCACCCATGCTTGTTGACCTCATTCAAGAATTCTAATAGATTGGTGAGGCATAATTTCCCTTTACAAAAGCTGTTGACTCTTCCCCAACATATCGTTTTCATCTGTGTGTCTGATCATTCTGTTCTTTTCTATAGTTTCAGACAATTTGCCTGGTACTGAAGTTAGATCTACCAGCCTGTGGACCCTTTTTTAAAAACCAGCATGACATTAGCTATCCACCAGTCATGTGGTACAGAGGCTGATTTAAGTGATAGGCTACATACCACAGTTAGCAGTTCTTCAATTTCATATTTGAGTTCCTTTAGCTTCCTTGGCACGTAGGGTTTTTGTGGTTCTAAACCAGTGGTTCTCAACCTGTGGCCCGCGGGCCACTTGCGGCCCAATCAGCACAGAGCTGCAGCCCCTGTGACATCCTCATGGCCATACAGGTAGTATTGGACACGGCCCATATAACATATTGTAAAAAGATTGAGAACCACTGCTCCAGACAATAGGCATTTGGCTTTTTGAAGAGAACGCATGACGTGATGCCTCCTGTCCTGTTTACATAGATCATGGACATAGTGTTGTACCTCATAAATGTACACATGTTATTCATTTAGGATGTTTGTAACCTGAAGAACAAAGCAGCATAGGAAATATAATATTGTATCAAGCCAGTGGGCCACTGAGTCCAGTATCCTCTCTCTAACAGTGGCCAGAATACTTTTGGACAAGAAATAAAGAGAGTCCTCGACGGAAGTTTAATTAGTTCCTGTGACAAAGTCAGACTTGACAGTTCTGAAAAGGTTATAGAATATCTTTTGTAAAATAATTAAAGCCCTTTTTCCTATAAACTGAAAGAGGTTACCTGAGGTTAATTATGGACAATTAAAGGCAGCCTGTGACCTTTAAAAATCTCTTCCAGGAGACAGAGGAGGGATGGGAAGAAAGCTGCTGGTGGTCAGTGTACAGCAAAGGGAAAAGTCTTCTCCTCGGTAAAGAACTGTTTTTTCTATAAGGGAAGCCTTTTGTTTATTTCTATTTGGGGAGGGAACCTTGGTTCCCATCAAAGCCAGTCCCAGAGTACCCTCAATCCTCATTGAGTAGTTGGTAATATTACTGGATATGCACCTTGAAGGAGGTATTCACACCTTGCAGAATCTAGCCACTAACTACTACCAAAAGTAGTCTACTCAGTACTTTATGCAGAGCATAGTTGCAATCTTAGCATCTATGTTCTGCTTCCTAAAGAATATACACCTCTACCCCAATATAACGCTGTCCTTGGGAGCCAAAAAATCTTACCGCATTATATCAAACTTGCTTTGATCCGCCGGAGCACACAGCCCCGCCCCCCTGGAGCACTGCTTTACCACGTTATATCCGAATTTGTGATATATCGGGTCGCGTTATATCGGGGTAGAGGTGTAGTCTTAGCCATTTTCAAGTGGAAGAACAACTATATATATTGCCTTAGTTTTCTCCTTTTGTTTTCATGGGATGGGGGAAAAGGTGCTATCTAATTATGCGTACTATATATAGCAGCTTTTTAGCTTTGGTGGCACACTGGATATCAAAACTCAAAAGTCATATTATTTGAATAGTACTTTTGCAGGTCAGTATATTGTGCTTGTAGAATAGCACCATGGCTAGTGACTCTGCCAGCTCACCAGTGGGCTCTACCTCAAATACCTCCACTGATCACAGCTGACATAGCACTGCTGTTGGTGTATTGCAGCACTCTCTCTATTCATTGTGTGTTATTACCTGTTTTTATTGTTAAACTTAATAAAGAAATAAGAACAAACAAAAAACAAAAACGGATAAGAATTATTTTAGACCTCTTATTCCTGGATCTTACTATCCATTGAGGGAGTCTGCAAAAGGGTTGAAGAAATCTATGGAAAAGCTCTGCCAATCCAGCTATCACACGAGTGGCAGCTGTACCAAAGCATTATATGCTGCACCTGCTTGCAATGTGTTTAGCTATTATCAGCATATATACAGTAACTCAGGGAGTAATACACTGGTACAATACAGTTCTAAATATACCTAATGGCAATTAACTTTATTGCTCTAAATTAAGACTTCCTGCTGTGGTGAAAGAATGATTATGGTTAAATCCCCCTATCTGGGGATTCCTTGTCACCCACAATGTTAGATCCTGGAAATGCCACTGGTTAACTCTTTAAAAAAACATAACCAGTGTGTCCTAATGGTCCAAATTAATTTGAAATATCACTTAAACATGGGAGACAGGGTAGTCTAGTGATTAAAGCTATGGTCTTGAGCCAGGAGTCCTGTGCTTTATATATAATTTTGCTACTCACTCACTGTGTGACCCTGAGCAAATAGCAGACCTGTGCATCAATATTCACTCTTTCATTAAACTGGGAATACTACTGCTTATTTGTCTCACAAGAGTGTTGACAGGCTTAATTGTTTGTAAAGGCCTTAGGTGAAAGGCACTATATAAACTATACAGTATATAGACCCAATCCAATTGAAGTCAATGACGAAACTTTCATGGACTTCAAACAGGAGCAGATCTCTAACAAACAATAGTAACTGGAAGCTTATGCAGCAGAATAACTTCAGTGCAAAGGTAACACATATGCCCAGCAATATCTCAGAACTATCAAACAAGATAATTTTTTCTTTCTTTCTTTCTCTTTCTTTCTTTCTTTCTTGTTTTTCCCCTCAGTTTGTTTCAAGGCCTTAAAGAAGGGCCAGCCTTAGCATTTGGGGGGGGAGAGGGTCAGGACTCTGAAATACTTGGCTACTAACTCCACACACATGTCCTTCCCCTCCCCTTCAATATATATATTTTACTTATTCCCTCACCCCATATCAAAATCAGACTGCCCATTAAGATGAATGAACAAGATCTCATTTTTACAAACTATAGGATTACTCTATGTCCCTGTTTTCAGGCCTGTCCCTTGTTCCTATTAAAGGAAACTGTTTTGTCCTTTTTTCTGAAAATCTTGGCAGACTGGACTCCTCACGTAGCTCACAGCCAGCTGAGCTGGTGAATCTGACTGTAGACTGACTGAGCACAGCTAGATTTCAGGGACCATCTCCAGGTTTGTCATAGATCCTAGGCAGTACAGTAAGCAATGAGCCTAGAAACAGCTCAACTGCACCAATTCCATATGCTGGTGGCAAATGAACCATGCTGGATACTTCTGCTAACCTTCCTTGTGCCACAGGCAAGCACAGGATCAAATTTAAGTTTTTTCCAATGACAACAGTCTGTATTACTGTGGCAAGACTTTGTACTGTAGCTTCTTTTTCAACTCCTACTCAAAGTCAGAATGAATAGGCATTTTCTCTATCGTAGTAGCAAGGAAACTAAATAATCTATGATCTTTAGAAAAAATCAGGAACAAGATTTCAACTCTAATGCTTGGTTTGTATTCCGAAGGCTAACTTCACAAGGGGCTAGAATTTTTTTAAATGAATGTGGAAATTTTTCATTGCATTTCTTGTTCCCCTAAGTTAGGGGGACCCGCAGACAACAGCTCTCCAAAGCCTCAAAGGCTAGCTCTGCCTTAATGACATTTAAACATATTTTTGTGTGATAATGCTGCTTACACTAAAGTTGATACAAAGAAACCAATGTTAACTAAAGATCTTCAGTATATTCCCATAGACTCTGATCTTCACTATGTAGTTATTTATGCTCTGCTCGAAACAAAACCTGCTTCTAATAAAAAATAAGTAAGTACATGAACACATTAGAAAGAATAGAAATGTAATGCAAATTTGTTTCTGTTACTAACACTGGGATAGAAATAATCTCTCTTTTTCTATGGAATCTAAAAAAGTAGAGCAAAGCTTCTCACAGATTTGGGTTTCCTTGACAACATCACTGACAAAGAGAGGTAAAGAAACAAGTGGAAAATACAATGCACCTTTCTTAGCAGATTTTATAAATGTGCATATATATACACACATACACATACGTGTGTGTGTGTATACACTTCTCCCCTTGGAAGGCTGTTCCAGAACTTCATTCCTCTGATGGTTAGAAACCTTTGTCTAATTTTAAGTCTAAACTTTCTGATGGCCAGTTTATATCCATTTGTTCTTGTGTCCACATTGGTATTGAGCTTAAATAATTCCTTTCCCTCTCTGATTTATCCCTCTGATATATTTAGAGAGAGCACTCATATCTCCCCTAAGCCTTCTTATGATTAGGCTACACAAGCCAAGTTCTTTGAGTCGTCTTTCATAAGACAGGTTTTCCATTCCTCGGATCATCCTAGTAGCCCTTCTCTGTACCTGTTCCAGTTTGAATTCATCCTTCTTAAACATGGAAGACCAGAACTGCACACAGTATTCCAGATATACAGTGCCTTGTATAACGGTACTAACACCTCCTTATCTCTACTGGAAATACCTCGCCTGATGCATCCCAAGAACGCATTAGCTTTTTTCACGACCATATCACATTGGCGGCTCATAGTCATCCTGTGATCAACCAATACGCCGAGGTCCTTCTCCTCCTCTTTTACTTCCAACTGATGCATCCCCAGTTTATAACAAAAATTCTTGTTATTAATCTCTAAATGCATGACTTTGCAATTTTCACTATTAAAGTTCACCCTATTACTATTACTCCAGTTTACAAGGTCATCCAGATCTTCCTGTGTGATATCCCAGTCCTTCTCTGTATTACCAATACCTCCCAGCTTTGTGTCATCCACAAACTTTATTAGCACATTCCCACTTTTTGTGCCAAGGGCAGTAATAAAAAGATTAAAGATTGGTCCCAAAACCGATCCCTAAGGAACTCCACTAGTAACCTCCCTCCAGCCTGACAGTTCACCTTTCAATATGACCTGATGTAGTCTCCCCTTTAACCAGTTCCTTATCCACCTTTCAATTTTCATATTGATCCCCATCTTTTCCAATTTAACTAATAATTCCCCATGTGGAATCGTATCAAATGCCTTACTGAAATCGAGGTAAATTAGATCCACTGCGTTTCCTTTGTCTAAAAAATCTGTTACCTTCTCAAAGAAGGAGATCAGGTTGGTTTGGCATGATCTACCTTTTGTAAAACCATGTTGTATTTTGTTCCAATTACCATTGACCTCAATGTCCTTAACTACTTTCTCCTTCAAAAATTTTTCAAAAATCTTGCATACTACAGATGTCAAACTAACAGGCCTGTTGTTACCCGGATCACTTTTTTTTCCCTTTTCTTAAAAATAGGAACTATGTTAGCAATTCTCCAGTCATACGGTACAACCCCTGAGTTTACAGATTCATTAAAAATTCTTGGTAATGGTCTTGCAATTTCATGTGCCAGTTACTTTAATATTCTTGGATGAAGATTATCTGGGCCCCATGATTTAGTCCCATTATGCTGTTCGAGTTTGGCTTCTACCTCAGATGTGGTAATATCTACCTCCATATTCTCATTCCCATTTGTCATCCTGCCATTATCCCTAAGCTCCTCTTTAGCCTCATTAAAGACTGAGGCAAAGTATTTGTTTAGATATTGGGCCTTGCCTAAATTATCCTTAACCTCCACTCCACCCTCGGTGTTTAGCAGTCCCACTTCTTCTTTCTTTGTTTTCTTCTTATTTATATGGCTATAAAACCTTTTACTATTGGTTTTAATTTCCTTTGCAAGGTCCAACTCTTTTGGCCTTTCTCACTTTACCCCTACATATTCTGACCTCAATAAGGTAGCTTTCCTTGCTGATCCCTCCCATCTTCCACTCCTTGTAGGCTTTCTGCTTTTTCTTAATCACCTCTCTGAGATGCTTGTTCATGCAGCTTGGTCTACAACTCCTGCCTATGAATTTTTCCCCCTTTCTTGGGATGCAGGCTTCTGATAGTTCAAGTCAAAGTTGCAGAAACTAATTCCAGGCCTCCTCTGCCTTTATATCCACAAGTTCTTCAGTCCAATCCAGTTCCCTAACTAATTTCCTTAATTTTTTTAAGTTAACCCTTTTGAAATCAAAAACCCTAGTCACAGATCTATTTTTGTTTATCCTTCCATTTAGTTTGAACTGAATTAGCTCATGATCGCTCGAACCAAGGTTGTCCCCTATAACCATTTTTTCTATGAGGTCTTCACTACTTACCAAAACAAAATCTAAAATGGCATCCCCTCTTGTTGGTTAAGCAACTACTTTGGTGAAGGAATCCATCAGCTATCACATCCAGGAAAATCTGAGCCCTATTATTATTACTAGCACTTGTCCTCCAGTCTATATCTGGGAAGTTAAAGTCTCCCATGATCACACAATTCCCATTAGTATTTACTTCATTAAAAACATTAAAAAGAGGTCTCTATCCATATCAAAATCAGATCCCGGTGGTCTATAGCACACCCCAAGCACTATCCCAGGGGAGGCTCTAGTAGCTTTCTTCACCAATGTGATTTTTGCCCAAACAGACTCTGTCTTATCCATTCCATCGCTTCTTATTTCTTTACAGTCTACCTCATCATTGATACACAATGTTACTCCACAAACTGCGCCTTTATTTCTGTCTTTCCGAAACAGCACATACCCTTCAATACCTGTACTCCAGTCATGACTACTATTCCACCATGTTTCTGTTATCCCTATAATATCTGGTTTCACTTCCTGCACCAGTAACTCTAGTTCCTCCATTTTGTTACCTAGGCTCCTCGCATTGGTGTACAAACATCTTAATTTTTGCTGTTTGGCTTCGCTCACATTCTTTACCCGATTAGGCACAGACATTCTACCGCCAGTATCACCTATTAGACTATGTCCATTCTCCTACCCACGGCTGTATCCTGTCTTACTTCATTTCCATCCCTCTCAATGTTAAAATCTGCCATGTAGATTACCTGGACCTCTCCCAACCATCTCCCCCAAATTCCTAGTTTAAAGCTCTCTTAATCAGTTGTGCCAGCCTCCATCCTAGAAGTCTATTTCCCTCCCTACTCAGGTGAAGTCCATCCCAAGAGAACAGTGCTCTGTCCATGAATGCCTCCCAGTGGCCATACATCCCAAAGCCCTCCTTATTATAGCACTGCCTGAGCCATCTGTTGATCATCATAATCTTGTCACACTTTTGTTGCCCTTCTCTAGGAACAGGCAGAATCCCATTGACGATCACCTGAGCCTCTATTTCCTTAAGCGTCTTCCCCAGCCTGGCATAGTCTCCCTTGATACGTTCCAGCGAGAATCTAGCTGTATCATTTGTTCCCACATCAAGGACAATCAGTGGATTCTTTCCCACTCCCGTTAGGATCCTCTTCAGCCTCAGGTCCACATCCCCTATCTTAGCACCTGGCAGACAGCACACCCTTCTGTTCTCTACATCAGCTCTGGTTACAGGCCTATCTATTCTTCTCAGTAAGGATTCCCCAATCATGTAGGGGTACTCATATCCAGCTTCTCATCCACTGTAATCCCCAGACCCTTTTCTACAGAACTGATGTTTAGCCTGTCAGTCCCCAGCCCGTAGCGGTGCATGGGATTCTTCCTTCCTAAGTGCAGAACTCTGCACTTGTCCTTGTTGAACCTCATCAGATTTCTTTTGGCCCAATTCTCCAATTTGTCTAGGTCACTCTGGACTGTATCCCTACTCTCCAGAGTATCTACATCTTCCCCCAGCTTAGTGTCATCTGTGAACTTGCTAAGGGTGTAATTAATCCCATCATCCAGATCATTAATAAAGATGTTGAACAAAAACGGCCCCAGGACCGACGCCTGGGGCACTCCGCTTGATACCGGCTGCCAACTAGACATCGAGCCGTTGATCACTACCCGTTCAGCCCGACAATCTAGCCAGCTTTCTATCCACCTTATAGTCCATTCATCCAATCTATACTTTAACTTGCTGGCAAGAATACTGTGGGAGACTGTATCAAAAGCTTTGCTAAAGTCAAGATACATCACATCCACCACTATCCCCATATCCACAGAGCCAGTTATCTCATCATAGAAGGCAATCAGGTTGGTCAGGCATGACTTGCCCTTGGTGAATCCATGTTGACTGTTCCTGATCACCACCTTCTCCTCCATGAAAGCCTGAAAGGTTTTTGCAAAAAATAAAATTTTCCTCTCCTTTCTTTTCAGATCTTGTCAATTTTGATTTTCCTGAAAGAGTCTATAAATGACTGAAGAACTAGTGGGTTTATGACATCACAGATACCAAGGATGTGACATCTGATAAATTAAGAGGGGGAATTATTTTTATACAGACTGTTCAATAAGATTTTTTTTGTTTCTGTTAACACTCATTTAACTGAGACATCTTGCACACAGCTGGAGGAAAAGCTCTTTCTTCTAGGAAAAACTTAATACCATCATCCCCTCAAGCAAGTCTGAGATGCAAAGGATGAGAGGGCTCCCAGGGAGACCTCCAATGAAACAAGGAAGATCAAACTTGATATTTTTAATATTTCCAAAGTAAGAAAAACAAGCAAGAAAAAAAATCTTTAAACCACATACACTCTTATTTTCATTCCTTTATTCTGAATATCATAAAGAAAAAAAAGCATAATCCAGGTTTTTGGCCATACCACTCATTTCAGGCCTCCTTTAGGAGTATCTCACAGGTATTCCTTTGCATGGATGATATAGTGGATGTTCTTTGGTACATGAAGTGAAGAATATATTTTTACTCTGTCACATTATTTTCTTGCAATTCTTCACTTCCTAGCTCTTTTATGGGGAGAAAGAGGAAGCACTTCATCAGTGCCCTATGATCCTTTTAAAAAAACAGGAGTACTTGTGGCACCTTACAGACTAACAAATTTATTTGAGCATAAGCTTTCGTGGGCAACAGCCCACTTCATCGGATGCACAGAATGGAACATACAGAAAGAAGATATTTATACGTACAGAGAACATGAAAAGGTGGGAATAGCCATATCAACTGTAAGAGGTCAATCAATTGAGATGAGCTATCATCAGCAGGAGAGAGAAAAAAACCTTTGAAGTGATAATCGAGATGACCCATAGAAAGTATGAGGATATTTTAACCTGGGGAAATAGATTCAATTCGTGTAATGACCCAACCATTCCCAGTCTCTGTTCAAACCTAAGTTAATTGTATCTAATTTGTATATTAATTCAAGTTCAGCAGTCTCTCTTTGGAGTCTGTTTTTGAAGTTTTTTTGTTGCAAAATTGCCACCTTCAAGTCTGTCACTGAGTGGTTAGAGAGGTAGAAGCGTTCTCCCACTGGTTTTTGAACGTTATGATTCCTGATGTCATTTATTCTTTTGCGTAGAGACTGTCCATCATCTCAAGCATTGGCACCCTAACAGCAGGATTGTCTGGCTATGTGGACTCTCTCCTCAGGCCCTACGCTACCAGCACTCCTAGCTATCTTCGAGACACCACTGACTTCCTGAGGAAACTACAATCCATCAGTGATCTTCCAGAAAACACCATCCTGGCCACTATGGATGTAGTCTACTCACACCTTTTCATGTTCTCTGCATGTATAAATATCTTCTGTGTGTTCCATTCTATGCATCCGATGAAGTGGGCTGTAGCCCACGAAAGCTTATGCTCAAATACATTTGTTAGTCTCTAAGGTGCCACAAGTACTCCTGTTCTTTTTGCGGATACGACTAACACGGCTGCTATTCTGAAACCTATGATCCTTTTGTGACAGCTATGCCATCAAAAATGGGCCATGAAGCAGCCATACAGCTTCCCAAGGAATATCCCATGTATAGGGATGTTGCTCTACAAACCCCCAGGTGCCCCATCCTGGAGGCATTACAGAGATGTATCAAGACAGATGAGGTCTTCATCGCAACAGGGTTGTAAGATGTTAGCATATTCCTAGGCCAGAGAAGGTGCACTGTTTCCCCCCTTGGTCTTTTGTGCTGGGCTGCGTACTGGAACATAGATGAATTTGGCCCCTAGAGTCTAAAACAGCATGTGTGTAATATTTGAGCCTTTAAAAAAAGGAATAATGACCTATAACGGAAAGGTCAGGCTGATGCTATTCATAATCAAGGAAACAAACTCATTTCAAAAAGGACCATTTAGAGGAAGAAGAACTAGCCTATTACTTATATCAGGATAAATACTATGCAAGTCATCTCCAGTCAAGGAATCATAGAAAGTGGAGCAAGGCATTACAAGGATTTCTGTTTCCTTGACAACAGCATTGCCAGAAACAACTGAGAAAATAATTAAAAAATAAATCTTTGTAAGAAAAATCTCAAATATATTTAAGCAATAACATACGATAGCAGTACGCTGCAGACACCTGTACATTCCAAGTACTTCTGTGACAAGTGGGCCAAAGCCAAGCACCTTCACCACCCAAGAACTACACTTTGCGGACGTATGTATTGGCTTTTATAAAATTACTTTTATAAGAACGGACCTATATTATTATCTGGATACCAGTAAAGTCAGAAGTTTTGGTTGTCAAATAAATTCCTTCCTACGCAATGCTCATTTTATATATAGTATAATGAGTATTCAAAAGACTATTTCCCATTTAACAGATTTTAAAATGGCAAAATTTCAAATATATGGACAATATCAGCATTTTCAGTGGTTGGCAAATATGTATTAATACACATTTCTACAAATAAACCTGAATATTACTGTGCTTGTATATTAGTAATTAGCAAGTTAAAAAAAACTAAATAAAAAAATTGATCTATAGGATTCAAGACTGACTACTCTGAACTAGTAAAGTTGACTTCTCTTTAAAGTGCCCTGTCCTTGGCCTTTCTTGCATCCTTACATGCATGGTCATTCCATGAATGTCTAGGTATACTTAGTCCTGCTTCAGCATGGGAAGATAAACAAAAAGACCTCATGAGGTCTCTTTCAGCCTCTGACATGCTGCTTTATTTAACAAAGTGTAATGTACTAATCACTAAATTTTGACAGCCTGTGTGTCAACTCTGAGTGCCATGCAGCAAAATATTTTTATTACCCAAGTAATTACATTCACAAGACCCTTGTAATGCCATCTCTCAGCATAGGCAGCATTCCCCTCTCCTAACAATAGGAATGTAGAGCACTGATATCACAGAGTTGTTCCTACCCTTCTGTTAACAATGCACTACAGGAGGGAAAGAAATAAGGACAGTACTGAGATGCACTTTAATGGGTGCTGAGACGAGTGTGGTAGAACTTGATTTAGAAAGGGGAAGAAATTTGTTCCCCTTCTTAAAAAAAAAAAAAAAAAAAAAAAAGATGTAGGGATACAGAAGACCATTGTTTGTTTGTTTTTACTTTTAGGGATTTTTTTTTTTTTTAAAGAGCTTGACACTTGTGGGAAAATATTATAGAATTTATGGAGATGAAACCACTAGGGTTCTACAAAAAACACACTAAAAACCTACAGAATTCAGTACAGAATTATGTCTATTCTTTAGGTTTCTTTAATCATCCATCAGAATTCTACAGCACAGCTATCAATCTTTTTTACATTGATTACGGCTTCCCCATAAGGGCAGTTTTCCAAAGAAGAGATTTAAATCCCCACCCTCATGTGTGTTTAATTCTGCTACCCTTACATATGTTGAGCTTCTACTCAGGCAAGTAGCAGGCTCATTGATATTTAAATAGGATTACTTATTGAAGTGCTACTCAGCATTAGGAAGAGATGAAGCCTGCCTCTCTATCACTTGTAAAATTATTCTGAAAGTCTGCTTGCCCGCTACTAGCCTCCCTTTTCCCCACTAGCCTCCCATGCTACTCTGTTATGATGGTAAGGAGATGGTGCTATTTTCACAAGACCAGTAAAACAGCACTCCATCAGACACACATCTAATAACAGCATCAGGACTGGTTTTCTACTGGCCCCCTGATGATCACAGAAAAGTAGCACTCAAAGAGGACCTCAGTATGTCATCTAGGTCAGCCCCCTGCAGTGAGGCAGGCCGAGGTATTATCTCGACCATCTCTGACAGGTTTTTGTCTAATCTCTTCTTAAAAACCTCCAGTGATGGAGATTCAAAAACTCTCTAGGTAATTTGTTCCAGTGCTTAACTACCCTGACAGTTAGTTTTTCTTAATGTCTAACCTAAATCTCCCTTGCTGCAATTTAAGCCCATTGCTTCTTGTCCTATCCTCAGTGATTAAGGAGAACAATTTATCACCCTCTTCTTTATAACAACCTTTTACACAGTCTTCTCTTCTCCAGACTAAACAATCCCAATTTTTTCAATCTTTCTTCATAGATCATGTTTTCTAGATCTTGAATCATTTTTGTTGCTCTCCCAAAGTGTGGTCTTCAGAACTGCACACATTACCCCAGCTGAGGCCTTATCAGTGCTGAGTAAAGTGGGAGAATTACTTCTCATCTTGCTTACAACACTCCTTCTAATACATCCCAGGAGTGTTGTAAGCAAGACATGATGGATGCAACTTCTTGTTATTTTAGAAATGTGGTATTAAAAATTTACCTTCACAGAGCACAAGGTTGTTGTTTTTTTAGAGTTTTCACATTTAACGTAATAGAAATTTTCTGAGAAAAGGCACATCAAGCATCCATCTTAGAAATATTCTGGCAGCATTTAAAGGAATACTGACAAGACTGTTGGATTTTAAAATGAATCTGCCCCAGGAGACTGGAAATAGACAGCTCAGAGGATTGGCAATGTGATACAGAGGCTCTCACCACTATATCACCAGTTTGAATCTAGCCCAGATCACTAGTGACAAGGTCATACCAATTAACAGCTGTCCATGGACTTATGTGAAATGAGTTGGCAGTCTCAGTTCATTACCTAGTAAACATACATCCATGTCACAAACATATACTCAGATTTATCACCTATATTGGCTATTTCATCAGAGACACCAAGCACCGAATTGGCTTCAAGACTGAAATAACTTTAGAAGTGATCCCTAGGACAGGGTGAAATCATAGCATTGAGGAAATTCACATTGCTACTGTCCATGCTACACTCATTATATAGATGAAGAGAAGACTTCAGTTACCTGCGGACGGGGCAGGTAAACAAACCAGCCCGGCCCGCCAGGGGCTTTCCCTACACAAGCAGTGTCCCAAGTTTGGGAAACACTGTCCTACAGGAAGAAACTTCTAGAGATATATGCCCTAGTCTGCTATTTTTGCTCTCCAGTGTTGACAGATAAGGAAAAACAAAGTTTTGAAAATCGGAACACAAATATGGCTTTATATAGTACTTGATGTACTGCAGGCTGTGAAACCTGTACATTAAATCTGGATAGTACAAATAATACGATGTTTTTAATATAGAACCTCTGATCCAGTGATTTCCAAGTGCTTTGCAAATATGAAACCTCACAGTACTTTAGAAGGTTAGCATTATTACACCAGTTCTACAAATAGGTAAACATAGATATGAAGAGTTTAAGTTACTTGTCCAGAGTCACACAGCATCTGAAAAGAAAAGAAAAGACCCAACTCCAAGTCACCAGTTCTAACAAGATTATACACATATAAAATGTGATTGATTTCTGAGAGTTATGGAAAGTCATCAGAAATTAACAGAAATAAAGTCAGTTTATCATATATTCTGTTATTGTTTCACCAGTTTATTTAGTGTATATTTTGAATGGCTTATGTATTGGAGCGTACAGTTCTTGTACTCCTTAGGCTCAGTGCCATATGCAGAGAAATGGGAGAAACCGAAAGGGAATAGTTGTGTTTTGCAACAACTGGAACACGGCTGCTGTCACTGCCAACACTATGAAGTGGAACAGGCTAAATTGATGGAAATGAGAAACAAAGGCCAAAGACTTACAATCAAGGATAGCAAAGACATTAACTTTTAACAATTTAATTTTGTTGATTGAACTATTTTTAAGGAAATACAGAATGTGGGAATGTTGGGTTTGTGTGTGTGTGTGTCTGTTTGTTCAACACTTGTTCCAGAAAAAACGTCAGTACAGCATCAGAAACTACCAAAAATGTACCTACTCTTCAATGGTGCTCCATGGTTACAACATTTTCCTACTAACAGACACTGAAGTTTTGGAATTAGAAGCATTTTCAGTACACCTGTTAAAATGGCTATCTTTCAAGGAACAATTTCCATCTACCCTGGCACCTAAAATAGAGACAATGGCCAAGATTTTCAAAAGTGACTAGTGATTTCGCATTCCATGATTATTGGCTGTTCAACTTGAATCACCTTAATGGGGCCTAATTTTCAGAATATGCTGAGCGTCTGCCCTTTGAAAATCAGGCCTCTTAAAAGCTCTCAAGTTGGACCTCAAAAATGGAGGCATCAAAAATTACTACTCGGTTTTGAAAATCTCAGCCACTTTAACTAGCAAAAATACATGGCATTAATATTAAATATATCACACATTCCTAGAATTTACATAAAGCAGCAATTCAACATGAGGGATGTATCAGAATGTTAACATTATCTAAAGAGGAAAAGAAAGGGAGATTTCATACTATAGCAGTTCAGGCAGACAATCGTGTGTCCATATCCCCACATCCCTGATCCCATACACATACTCCCCAAATTGGACTGAATGAATTGCTTTACAAACTTAGCTGGTTTACTGGAGGTGAAAGTGTTCTGTACTACTATGGGAAAAACTCCCAACACTCCTTCCCCCACCCTGAGATAAACCTCCTGCCCCATCTCTACCCCCATGAATTAGAAATACAGAATTATAAGAACAGCACATGAGCCTGCAGGAAGAATGTGACTCTAACAATCAGGACTGGCTCCTCTGGCCAATTAAGAGAAAACAGTTGTGGACTCTAAAGGAATCGTATACTTATCATAGCAGTGCAGTAACTCCACCTAAGGTTGAGATGGGACTTCAATACAATCTCATTTTTTAGTCAGACAGAACTTAGACATTAAATTTTGGAATATTACCCTTCTGTTCTAAAATTTGGAATATTTGGACTCATACTAAGAGCAAATTTTTTCCACCCAACTTTATACAGCATAAAACCAAAACAGTAAGTTACAGGGGCTGGCATAAGTATTTACACAATATCATTAATCAAAAGCATTGTTAGCTGCCATATGAAGTTAGTGTATCAATATCACAAATACCATGGTCACATTGAGAATGGTGTCCTAAAATACAAGTGATACACATCCCAATAATCTGGTAGTTATGCAATGCATCTATGCTGATTAAATGGTCTTCCTGATTCATTTCAATCTATTTCTCTTTCCCTCATCACTTTAGTGTTACTAAAGTATGGGCCGTAAGTCCTTTTAAGACATTTATCAGCATTCCCTGCCATTATAAAAGCAGCATGCAATAGCCATTCTTAATTGAAATGCTCCAGAGTGGGGAAATGAGTATACTGATTAAGTTATTTGTAATATACACATTAAAATCACTTTCCTTTGTGAAGTTCTAACCTGCTTCCAGTTCTCTATGAAGGTTTATTAGACTATGTCTAAACTTATGGTAGCGTGTAGAGTACAGGCACTACACATATAGCTACACACTGCAGCGAAAGTCAGGCTGCATCCACTCTTGCACTACAGTGTGTAGCTACATGCTGCAGTGAAAGGTTTGGGCAACCAGGAGGCAGCAGGAAAAGATTCCAGCAGCCAGGGCCGGCTCCAGGCACCAGCTTGGCAAGCTGGTGCTTGGGGCGGCCACTCCGGACAGGGGCGGCAGGTCCAGCTATTCGGCGGCAATTCGGTGGACGTTCCCTCACTCCCGCTAGGAGCGAAGGACCTTCTGCCAAATTGCCGCTGCAGATCGCGATCGCTGCCTTTTGTGTGTGTGTGTGTGTGTGTGTGTGTGTGTGTGTGTGTGTGTGTGTCTGCTTGGGGCGGCCAAAACCCTGGAGCTGGCCCTGCCAGCAGCTCCCCACTGCCTGAGACTTTCTGGACTCCTCCCCCAATGGCAGAGGCTTTCCACTGTGGTGGGGAAAGGCTCCAGCAGTGTGGCGGCAGCAGAACACCACACAGCTAAAAGCAGCAGGATAGACTTGGGCACATGAAGAGCTTTGTAAAGTATATACCCTGGGGGTTCAGGCATGTAGGCCGGGTCTCACCATCTATGCTGTTATTTATATCAGTGCTAGCTGGGCGTGCAGTATCTGTACTTTACATGACACCATAAATATAGAGGTAACCTTAGACATTTTATTTTTCCTGGAGCTCTTTCTCCTGCCAAAGTGTTTCATGCTTGATCTAGAAAAATGAACAAAAGATTTTTGATTTTGCCTTTTCACATATAAATTGGAGGCAACATTCAAATTTTCTCTTCTTTCACAGAATATTAATTCATGTTTCACTCTCTAAGGTGCTGACTAGCCCCACCTATTGGTAGAAATGATTACAAAAAGGGAACTACTGTATAACCATGAAGTTGTACTGTAATTATCAATGACGGCTTACTACTGAATAAAAGAAAGCAAACACATGTTTACCCACACCAACTACTTTTAATGAAAAACATCCCTTGTTAAATATTCAAAATGTTTATACATTACCCAAAACAGTTCCTCTCTCTGATGCTTTGTTATTTTGTTGTGAGATGCCAATTGAAAACTGCCCTCCTGAACTTTACAAATTTTGTAGTAGGTTCTAACATTGATTTGTAAGGGTGACCTGGATAAGGGCACCATGCATGGCACTTAAATTGGAACAGCATGACATGTGGGCTGTGCTTTGTTCCTGATTAAAGACAGAATGCATATCACATTCCACATATTACTTCAAAAGTAGTAAGTTCCATGTGCATATTATAGGAATATATTCCTATGTGGAATATAATACACAGGACACTTTATTCAATTTTTCTTTCTTCCCATATAAAGCCTGATCTAAAATTTGGAAGTACTATACATGTCTTTTTTTCCTAATAAAATAGATCATTTCCCAAAGCAGCCAAGTAGAACGTTCTTAGTTTGTGATGAAAAACAATTTAAGAAAGTCAGAGTCTTCAAGCGTACATGAAACAAAAAAACAAAACAAAAAAATCAAAGATGTAAAATTGTTTAATTTAGGAAATAATGCAGCAAAGTTATGTGGCTGCAGATTCTCACAAGATACGAAGTTGAAATAGTAGTAGTATTTTATGATTGTATCCCTATTTTCATTTATTCTTTTTAAAAAACCTTCTAAACTATGCGGTATCAGCCATGGTCAATCTGATCTGCACAGGCAGGACCCCATGCTAACATGAAGCCTTACTGACTTCAATGGGAAAATGCAAACATCAGGATCTGGCTGCGTTGATCAGATTGCATGACTGAAGCCTATGGGTTTAATCCTACAAATATTTACTATTAGACAAATTGTCTACTTAGTACCATGAATACTCCCATTGAAAGGACTGAGTCCGCATTGCTAGGATTCAAATCTGTGGTTCTAAGAAGGCTAAATGTTTCAAACCTGAAGCTCAGATTAATAAATCATCCATTCTGGTTGTCTATTCTTCATGTTACATACTCACTGTATCTCCTCTAACAGATCTCAAATGCCTGTTCATATTCACATGCAACCTTTTCATAAGCACTTTACATACTTCTTGATACTTCATAGTTTCAAAGAAAAGTGGCACTGTGAGAAAAATCCACATTTTATAACATAAATCACTATTTTCAATCGCATACTTTTCCAAAAAACTTGTATCTGGAAAAAAAGAAATTCCTTAAAACTTAAGCTGTTCACCATTACCTTATTTCCTAAACTACAAAGTACTCTTTCCACAATGATTGGAGATTCATGGGCCTGTGACAATGAAGCCTTAATACAATTAGTCTCAGATCCCTATAATGCCCATATTTAATCTAACTGTGCCCCCTACTGGCTTGAAAGATGCATACAAGAAAGTATGCAAGTGCTAAAGATGTTACAGATCATAGGGTTGCCAACGATCCGGTTTTCAGCTGGCCTGACCAGTGTTTTTACTCCTTTGCTGATTAAAACATTTAATATGCTGCGGACAGGGGTAGGGCAGTTCCCACCTGGGACATGTTAAGAGTGCTCTACAATTCACACCCTGGTAGTCTGGGACTGTGGCACCATGTTAGGATAAGATAGGAAAATGAGAAAACAACATAAAAATACACATATGCCACATGTGTGTGTAAAATGGATTTCAAACATTTTAGTAATAGTTAGCTATAGTTGACACGGGGACACTTTGTTGCTAGGAAAATGGCCTGTTTCTGCTGGTGGGGTGGTGTCGGTGGCCAGGCTTTCAACACCTCAGAGGTGGAAACCCTAACACCCTATTAAAAATCTGCATTTACTTTTGAGGAATAACTATGAAATACTTTTTCAGTTATTTTTAATATTAAAGATTGCTGTATGTCTAACAGATTTTTTTAAAATATTTAATATCTAAAATATTTCAGAAGTCTTTCACAACTGGAGTTTTTCTTTTTTAATATTTCATTTGAGAATTATTCTATAATGAACATTTTAATTTTCTTCTCTGGGGCAGGTTTATTTTCAATATTTATAACCTCTTCATAATGTCTTAATTTTATTTTGCATTTGTTATTGCAGAGCTACTAAGAACACCATTTTTTACATTATTGGTCATTAAACGGGTTATGCAGTGTGGCCCCAATTCAGGAAAGCACCTGAGTACATGATTAAGTCCATCCCTATTCAGTAAAACACTTTTGCACATTTTTTTAAAACATTTAAACATTTTTAATATTCTGTTCTGCATAGTAATTTTATTTCTGCCAAATAATTATTTTGATAATATTTAGCCTGGTATGTTTAAAGGTGCTCAAAGGAGTATGTGGCCATTTTGTACTGAATTTCAATTGGATTTGGACACCTAACTCCCTTAAACTCATTTGAAAATCCCAGCTTAGTGTTTTAAGATTGCTCCCGGTGAAAGATGATTCTGGATTTTTTGTTTGTTTTCTCCATCTGCAGAACTTTAGCCTTTCTTTCTATTAAAAGGACAAGATGGATAACATGACAGATATTGTTAAGACCTTATATTAATAACAATCTTACATGGCTATAACAACTTTCATCCCAAAGTGCTTTACCAAACTTTATATGTACAAAATGCATTTTACCCATAATTGAAATGCAACTCTGGGGCAGTATTCAACCACTAAGTACACGGCACAACAGTTAAGGACAAGAGTTCTAATTTAGACCTGTTGAAGTCACTGGAGCTGAAACTGCTTTTATCAGATCTGACTTTAAACTGAAGTGAAGAATACTATGTCCATTTGAAACTGATCAGCATCTCCAGCGTCACAATGACTCATCCCCACTCATACTGGGGCACTGATTTAGTGCTAACTTTACCAAAATAACCAGCAGCACTTCCTGAACCCCTCCGAGGTTTCCATTACAAGTCTTGTCCTTCAAATACTAACAAGGGCTGACCCTGTTTAGAGTGTTAAAGCTGACTTGCAAAGGGGGGGGGAGGCATATTGGCTTGTGGCCTCCATTTCATCTTATATAAAGAAGACACAAAAGGATTTTGACAAAAAGACATTTTCAAATTAGAAATTCAAATTTTGTATGCTTGGAAGACTATGGTGACTAGACAACTAGTGAAATTATTACATCATCAGAGACTCAAAACTGAGCAACTGAAAGGAGAAGCAATTTTTAGGCAGATTGTTTAAAGCTCTCTTTATTTTTGTAAACACCAATGCCTAATGGGCATTTAGAAGAAAACATTTCTTTCTCAAAGATTCAAGACTCCCACAGCTTCACTGAAGGTTTGAGAACTCACAATGCATATCTCATGACATGCCAGAGTCCTCCAGAAAAACTAGGGAAAATCAGACTTGTCATGATGCTTTTAAGACAAAAAACAAGGACAATATAAAAACAAAAAGAAACCCAATGTTTTCAGACCTCCTTTTTGGTTAAGAAAGTAGCTAAAAAGGTCAAAATCCCAATTTTAATAAATCCTATGTAAGTAACTTAACTCTAATGAAAGTAGAACCTCAAATGAAATGGAAATGCAAACTCAGTTTTGGAGTTCCTTTCCTGATTTAGCTTATTAGAAATATGCTAGATAACAGAGTCAGCTCTTCCTGTTTTACAATATTCTTCTTTTCAAATGATCCATTACAAAATATTGGCATTTCTTCTTCATTTTGTAAAAGTAACTCACCAAAAACAAGGGCTTGTATTTTAATAGGAACAGTTTTAGAATAACAGTACATGCTACATTACATTGTATGCTCTCTAGAAGTTTATTTCTCCCATCAAAAATACATTCCTGTGCAAATCCAACCCAGAAGAACATTATCTGAACCCAAAGCCCTGGAAACATTACATTATCACAAGTTAAGAATCATACTAAGAATCAGCTAAGAATCATAAGGAGTGGACTTCCATGACTTCTAGTCTTGCTGGTATCCCTTGTAAGAGTGTTTGAAAATAACAAATATCCACTCAGGATTGCTGTTTAACAGAACTCTATTTCAAGCTGGACTGGACTAAAGGGGGAGTTCTGCATACAAACAATTAATGTGACTGACCAGGGAAAGCATCTAGTGAAAAAGCAGATCACAGGAACAGTGTTCAATGTAGCTGATGTCTCAACACCTCTCACAGAGTCAGAGACCAAGAGCTGTGAAGCATCCCAGTCAGTGAAAGAACTTGGGGTTGACTTGATAGGAGCAGCTATATTAAAACAGCTGCTCTTATAGTATGCTAATGTGTTTTTCAGAAACAATGAAGAGCTTGGGAGATATGAACAGGTGAAACGTCAGATTGAGTTTAAACCAGGCAGCAGTGAAAGAGAAGCTAAATCACTTGCTGGAGCATGGCCTGATAGAACAATCAACATCACTTTGGACATCCCCAATTGTTATTGTGAAAAAGCTCAATGGAGACTTGAGGAGACATTAGAATCATAGGACCATAGGGTTAGAAAGGACTGCAAGATTTATCTAATCTAAACCCCTGCCACGATACAGAATTTGTTGTGTCTAAACCAGAGGTGGGGAAACTACGGCCCACGGGCCACATCCGGCCCAAGGGACCATCCTGCCTGGCCCTGGAGCTCCTGGCCGGGGAGACTAGCCCCTGGCCCCTCCCCTGCTGTCCCACTCACCCGCAGCCACGCCACCACACGGGCAGCGCGGCTGGCTCCAGCCGGACGGTGGGGCTGTGAGCTTCTGCTGATCTGAGCAGCATGATCAGGGGACAGGGGAGGGTTGGATAAGGGGCAGAGGGTCCCGGGGGGCAGCAGTCAGGGGACTAGGAGCAGGGAGTGGTTTGACAGGCGTGGGAATCCTGGGGGGGCCTGTCGGGGGCAGGGTGTGGATAGGGGTCGGTGGGTGGGGGGGACAGTCAGGGGACAGGGAGCGCGGGGGTTGGATAGGTCGGGGGCTCTGAGTGAGGCAGTCAGGGGGCGGGGGCCAGGCTGTTTGGGGAGGCACAGCCTTTCCTACCTGACCCACCATACAGTTTCGCACCCTGATGTGGCCCTCGGGGACAAAAAGTTTGCCCACCCCTGGTCTAAACCATCCAAGACAGATGGTTATCCAGACTCTTTTTGAAAACCTCCAGGGAAGGAGCTTCCAGGACTTCTGAAGGCAGTCTGTACCATTGTTCTACTGTTCTTAAAATTAGGAAGTTTTTCCTGAGATGTAATCTATGTCTGCTATGCTATAGTTTGAACCCATTGCCTCTTGTCCAGCCCTCTCTCCCAAGAGAGAACAACTTATCTCATAGAATTGGAAGGGACCTTGAAATGTCATCAAGTCCAGTCCCCTGCCTTCACTAGCAGGACCAATTTTTTTGCCCCAGATCCCTAAATGGCCCCCTCAAGGATTGAACTCACAACCCTGGGTTTAGCAGGCCAATGCAGCCTTTCAAGTATTTGAAGACTGCTTTCATGTCCTCCCCTTAATCTCTTCTTTTCCAAATGAAACATACCCAGTTCCTTCAGCCTTTGCTCATATGGCCTGCATTCCATCCCTTTGATCATCTTTGTCACTCACTTCTGGATCCTTTCAGTTTCTCTACATCCTTTCTATACATTGGTGACCAAAATTGGATACAGCATGCCAGCTGAGGCCTAACCAGCACCGAGCACAGCAGTACTCTCACCTCCCAGGACTTGCATGCTGTGCCTCTGTTAATGAAGCCCAAAACTGCTTTGGTTTTTTGCAACAGCATCACACTGTTGACTCATGTTGAGGTTGTGATCCACCACAACTCCCAGATCCTTCTCAATGGTGCTGCTTCCAAGCCAATTATCCCCCACTCTGTATTTATGCATTTGGTTTTTTCTTCCCTAGCACCTTACACTTGTCTTTACATTTCTCTTTGTCATCTATAGCGCAGTTCTCCAATTTATCAAGATCCGTTTGAATTTTAGCTCTATCCTCCAAAGTGTTTGCAACCCCCACCAGCTTTGTGTCATCTGCAAATTTGATCAATATGCTCTCTATTCTTACATAGAGGTCATTCATAAAGATGTTAAACAACACTGGGTCCAGAATAGATCCCTGTGGAACCCCACTTGAGACCGCCTTCCAATCTGACATCATTCCATTAATAGTTACTCGTTGCTTGTGGTTGTTTAACCAATTATGTAACTGACCCTGCATTTCTCCAGTCTACTTATCAAAATGTCAGGTGGGACTGTGTCAAAAGCCTTGCTAAAAGTCCAGGTATATTATGTCCATCACCTGCCTCCTATCCACCAAACCAGTTACCCTGCCAAAGAAGGAAATCAAGCAGGTTTGGCATGATTTGTTCTTAGTAAATCCATGCTGGCTGCTAGTGATTACCCCTTCATCCTCCAGGTATTTGCAAATTGAATGTTTTATACATTACTCTAGTAACTTCCCAGGTATCGAGGTCAGGCTGACTCGTCTATAGTTCCCAGCTTCTCCTTTTCCCCATTTTTAAAGATGGGTGCTATGTTAGCCCTTTTCCAGTCTTCCAGAACCTCTCCTGTCATCCACAAGTTTGTAAATATTATTGCCAGTGGCGCCGAGATTTCTTCAGCTAATTCCTTCAGTACCCTCCGGTGAATAACATCAGGCCCTGCTGACTTGAATTCAATCAAGTTAGTCCTCTGACATGTTCTTTACTTATCCTGATCTGAATCCCTTTCCCTTTATTGTCTTTGGTAACTTCACTAGTTGTCTGGTCACATTATTTTTTGTGAATAGACTAACGCAAAGAAGGCATTGAGCAGCTCTGCCTTCTTATCATCTTCTGTTACCAGCTCACCTTCTCCATTGAGCAGTGGACCCACACCATCCCTGATCTTTCTTTTTTTTTTTTTTTTGTCTGACATATTTATAGAACCATTTTCTTGTTGTTGCCAACATTTAAGCAGTAACTCATTCTTTACCTTGGCTTTCCTGATTTTGTTCCTACATGCTCGCTCTATTCTCATGTATACTTCCTTGGTGACATGCTCCTCCTTCCATTTCCTGTATGTATCCCTTTTGGTTTTTAGATAGCTAAAATGCATCTCGTGCAGCCACATTGGCCACTTGTGGTTCTTCTTATCTTTCCTCTGCATTGGAACTAAGAACTTGCAGGACATACTATGTTTTACTGTAATACTCTTCCAACAGATATCAGGGAAGTTAAAATCCCCAATAATACTAGCTCATGTGTGTTAACAAAATTAGCTATCTTCCACTGCCTTTTCTTGATTTGGCGATCTATAATAGACCCCCACCATAACATTGTTACCATTCTTTTCCTTTTTTGTCCTCACCCAGAGACTCTCAGTAGGTTTGCCACTCACTTCCTCTTGGACCTCAGAGCAAGCATATACATTATTGACATACAACGCAACACCACCTCCTTTTTCCCCATACCTGTCCTTCCAGAACAAGTGATATCCCTCAATGCTGGTACTCCAATCATGGGAGTCGTCCCACATAGTCTCTGTATTGCCAATTAAGTCATAATTTTCTTCATATACCATGAGATCCAGTTCATCCTGCTTGTTCCCCATACTCCTTGCATTGGCATACAGGCATCAAAGACACTTTACAGACTGCCCTGTTTTTCTTCTTGCCTCTTTAATGCAATTGTGGTTTCCAGTCCCTTCTCCAGAATTTAGCCCCTTCCCCTTGTCTTCATTACTTAGCCTGGATGCGCATTGGCCGGATTTTTGTCACCATCCCCCATAAGACCTAGTTTAAAGCTTTCCTTATCAGGTTAGCCAGAAAATGGCCAAAGATGGTCTTCCCAGTATTTGATGGAGAGAACCCAAACCAGCACAGTAATGCTCCTTCCTGGAACATCAGCTTATTGTCGAAGAAGCCAAAACCCTCTCGCCGACACCATCTGACTACAGGATATTTAATTCACAGATGGTAGCTAACTTGAACTCATACCCCGGATAAAATGTCAGGTGCAAAATATTTTATGGTTTCCATTTGGTATCTGGATACCATCTTAAAGAGACTCCTGAAGAGCAATGGAAAAAACTGTCTTGGTGACACTCTGTGGATGATTTACTTTACTTAGATTACTTCATTTGTTTCCAAAAAACATTGGAGAAAAATCTGGTAGGAGTGGAAAAGATTCTAAATCTTTTTAAGGAGTCAGGGTTTAAACCTACAGGAAGCATGTGTCAATTTAAGATTCACATCACCTTCACTGGACATACAGTCAGTAATGATGAGGTGGAACCCCAGCTCCAGAAACTGAATGTTATAAAGGACTGAAGAGCTCCTACAAACCTGGAGGAGGTACTGCAGTTTGTAAGCCTCTATGGAGTCTACAGGAAATTTGTCCCAAATTTCACAGAGCAGGTAGCATCATTACGCCAGCTAAGAGTGACTTTGTCCTGACAGAGAAACCCCAAAATCTTTTGAGTCACTGAAGGAAGGACTTCTAAACCATACCGTGCTTAAATTCTCAGATCCACCCTATCTATTCACAGTAACCTGTTATGTCTCAAAAGATGCAAAACCTGGATTTGCACTTGAACAAACTGATGAGCTCAGCAGGCACAGACCAGCTTCTGGAAGTCACAAATTGAATGAAAAGGAAACCAAGTATTCAGCTGCAAAACTGGAGCATCTGGATACTGTGGAGGCTCTAAGGGCCTTTGTCCATATTTACTAGGTACAGAATTCACAGCATACACAGACCACAGTGCCCTGCAATTCTCCTGGAAGCACAACCTGGAAGGATGCTCAGGAAGACAGATTCATAGAATATCATAAACCTGGAAACCAAAATCTAGTTACAGATGTTTTCAGCCAGTTGAGGGCAATGAGAGTACACGTAGACTGGTCTTGTAAAGATATCTGGCAAGAACTGAAGAGTCTTCATGATAACCAAGCAACTGGCCACCTGGGGTACCCAAGAGATTTTTTTGGCTGGGCATGGCTGCAGATGTTAAGGACTAGGTACTTTCCTGACTTACCTGTAAAGCACCAGAAAGGAGAGGCAGAACTCCTTTAGAGGAAATGCTCCATCCTAGTAAAGCCTGGGAGTTCACACAGGTTGACCTGAAAGGCCCACAGGCAGAAACACCAGCTGGAGATTAGTATTTTATTTTCTGATAGCACATGACATCTCCTCAAACTATGTGGTGCACAGTCTCTGAAAGATTTATTGGAACACTGAAAGTAACTCCAGCACACACAGGCAGGACTTAAACTCCTTCTAGATCATCTCCTCTCTCCCAAAGACAACAACATAATAGTTTAAAATTGTCCTGTTTTGCTAAGTTACAGATACAGCATCACTTATTGGTGAAGTGCCACTTGCACTGATCATTACGACCAGTTAAATAATTGCAAGGTTAATACAAGGCGGCAATTTCTAATGTGAATCATATGAAAGCGATAGTCCCTCTTGTGGGAAGATATTCAATTTCGTTAGTGAAAGTAAAAACAAGACATCACATTGACTAAACTAAACATGAAGTATTCAACTACTAATTTTGAGAAATTAGCAGAAAAATGAGAAGCATGGCACTGTGGGGAGTCTTACACCAGAACCTCATAATTCTTGGCAAGGTCATTACAGTAAACATGTAAAGTGCTTTAATTATAAGGTTCTTGTGAGCAATGGTTTATAATCAATACAGTGAGACAGGCTTTTTACAAAAGGAAAAGAAATCATTGTTATAACAGGCCACAATAGTTGAGGGCCAAATTGATAGTTTCATATCGGTGTGGTTTTTTAAAAAATAGAATTAAAAACAACAAAAAATAAAAAAATAATTCAGAACTTCAAAGATCAATTGTAAAACTATTTTGAAATTAAGTGTTTTTTGTTTCATTGCCCTTAGCATTGAACCTTTTGAGTCATTCACCAATTGTTTTGTCTTTATGAAAACAGAACAGTCAAAGCATTGTGAAGCATTTACATTTATTTCAGATTTATTTAGCAATCCAAAATTTCTCCAAAGATAGTTAGAAATATTACATCTGTACTGTTCTAGTATGTGTTTCAGTGGTAGAAAATTATTAATAAGCACTTAATGTAACTGGATACCATGCAAATCTTCAACTGGACACGGGAATCTCAACCATAAATTGTGCTCCTTGTATACAATCACACGAATTAGCAATGGAAAATTCCTTCTATAATCATGCATTCCTTCTCACTGTCCATGCAGGATTGTTTCCTGAAGTATATTTTATATTGTTCTGCCCACTCTATTAATCCTCTCAATAGATGGCACTTCTACTACTTTCCTGGAAGACGATTCAACATCTCACTGTCTGGAAGTCATTGGGTTATCCTCAGTTTGATTGCTGTTCATAGATTTTAAGGCCATAAGAGACCTAGATCATCTAGACTGACCTCCTGTGCATCACCCATTTGCATCCAAGAACTTATGTTGAACTAAAGCATAACTTCCAGAAAGTCATCCAGTCTTGACCTGAAGACATCAAGAGAGGAAAATCCACCAATTCCCTTGGTAGAGTCACCATTGGAGCAATCAACCTCAGTTAAAAAAAAAACAAAAACTGTGCCTAATTTCTGACATAAATTTATCTGACTTCAGCTTCCTGCTGCTGGTTTTTGTTATGCCTTTCTCCGCTAAATTGAAAAGCCCTTCAGTACACAGGATTTTCTCCCCATGAAAGTTCCCAACAAATATGAAATATCCTTCATGCGGCAGAGTTGTAGGTTTTTGGTTTTTAAACCAAAAATAGGTGAGAGAGAGGCAGGTATCTGGCACCTTTTAAAAGTAACCGGACAGCTCAGGGCAAGTGGAGCTCTTCAGTCCAGGAAGCCAGCCTACCCAGGAAAAGGAAAATTCTGATTTCAAACAGAACAAAATGTTCTTTTTGAGGATACAGACTAACACGGCTGCTACTCTGAAATCTGATTTCAAACGTCCATCCCTGGGTCAAATGAAGCTTGATATTGGGCAGCTGCCATACCAGGACCACCTGCTGACGGTCCACCAAATCTACCACAACAATGTGGGAAGAGAGCAGGCATGTACTTAGTTCTACTGGAGAAAGGCCCTCTCACTGTGGTGTATGTCAGGAATACCAAGCGATACACTAAACTTTTTTTGGCGCAAGGTAATTATGTTGGTGCAAGCAGTTTCATATTTTGGGAGAGTTGCCAAATAGCCATAGTAAATACTGGTTGTAAAAAGGGGTGAGGGTAAGACTGGAATGTATGCTTCTCAATCACTGTACTTCTCAGGGACTACTGCTAATGATGGGAGGGGATCTCAGCATCATGCTAGAAGTTTGCACACCTCAAGCCTGGCAGCCCCGGGCCAATAGAATTTCTGGTGGCCAGAGTCTGAGCTATCCTCTAGGATCAGGGCGACTAGTGGTCAGAGCAAAAAGCCAGGTGAAAAGCAGTGACCTGAACAGCCAGAATTTATATATATTTATATATATTATAAATGTAACACCACCAGACGTATCCAGTTTGACTTGTAAAGGAAGTAGCTGATATGATGGAAAGGAAAGGAGAGGTACAGATGTTCTGTGCCTATAGGAAACATGATGGCCATGGAATGCAGCAAAAGAGTTGAGCTTAGATTATAAACTCTTCTATGTAAGTGACAAAATGGGGATAATGGAGTTGGGGTGGAAGTGAGAGGAGAACTGAGGAAGTTGGTGATTAATGTTTTTAGAGAAGTGACAGACTGATGGCTGTACGAATCCAGCAGAATGCTCTGTTTGTGTATGCATCTCAATAAGGACATGACAAAGAAGAGACAAAGAGTTTACACCAAGACTTGCAGGCACCGTCAGACACAGCAGTGTCAAGGGAGTGGTTAGTGCTGGGCGATATGAATGCACACACAGGCAAAATCCCGAGGGATATGAAATGTGCTTAGGAAATTTAAACCTCAGCCCCATAAATGAGGAAAAGAAAGCATTACTAGACTTGTACTGCACACCAATGGATGGTAGCCAATACATGCTTTCAAAAGAGGATAGAAGTCATTGGATCACATACATTACTGGCTGAACAAAAGCCAGATTGACATGATGTTGGCAAAGAAATCTCAGTGGACTCAAGTTATCGACTGCAAAGTGATAACTAAGAAGATGGTAGCACCGCAGCAAAAGCCTCTTGTGGCAAAGATTGTGGTAGACTATTGGACAAGAAGGGAATTAAGCTCAAAAGAAACAAGATTAAAAGTATGGGAAGTCAAGGGGAAGTGCAGCAAAGAAGTTTGTGTAAGTAGTAGAGGACAAGTACCTGGAAACAGATCTGGCATCGACTGAAGAGGAGTGGAACTACCTCAAAATAACGTGGATTGCGGCTGCAGAAAAGGTTTATGGACAATGAAGATGGGGAAAACCAAAGGAGAGAGAATAGTGGTGGTGGACTGATGAAGTGCAGGTAGCAATCCAAAACAAGAAATGGCACCTAAAGAAAAAGAAATTAATCCGAGTGCAAATGAAAGAATGCAAAGCGAGCTGCCAAATGGGCAGTGAGGAAGGCAAAAGAGAATGCCCTAGATGACCTGTACACTGAGTTTGTGAACCACCTACAGCTGGCTGGCAAAAAGATGTACAGCACTGCAAAAAATAAGATGCATAGGGAAGGAGGTTGGTATTGCAACATGATTTGTAAATGATGACATGGGGAGGCTATCAACACCTGAACAAGTGAAGGAGAGGAGGAAACAATACTTTCAGAGTCTCTTAAATGAGGCAAAATCTCAGTGGGCAGAGTTGCCAACATGTGATCCTAATGTGGTGCTGGAGTCTGACATAACAGAGAAGGAGGTGAGAAACAGTACCAAAAAAAATGAAGAATAGTAAAGCACAAAGTCCTGATGAAGTGACAGCGGATGTGGTGGAAGTCTTGAGCAAGAGAGGTATAAAATTGAGGGGCAGAATAGTTAAAGTTAATATTATTAATATTAAATAGTTAATAGCAAGACAAAAGAATCCCCGAATATTGGTGCAAGTCTATCTTGGTCCCAATATATAAGGAGGGAAGCATCCATGAACGTGGAAACTATCCAGTGATAAAGTTACTATATCATGGGATGAAGATACTGGAATGCATCATGGATGCTCAGATTAGGAGAATGGTGGAACCGCTCCTCGAACAAGAATACTTTGACATTAGGAAAGGGTGAAGAACCAAAGATGCCATGTGTGTAATTTGGCAAGTGATACAGAAGCAGCTAGAGTAACAACAGGATATGTGGGGGCCTTTATAGACCTAGAAAAGGTATAAAATAAAGAGGCTAGAAGGATGCTCATATCAGTGCTAAGGAAATATGGAGTTTCTGAGGATTTAATAACTCTGGTGAATGCACTATACAGATTGCCTAAAACAGTGTTCCGAACATGTTTTGGAACGACAAGCCCTCTGAAGTGAAAGTTGGACTGCATCAGGGACTGGACCTCAGTCCGCTGCAGTTTACCATACAGATGGACTACATCACCAGGAAGATACCAATGGGAAAAGGTAGGGAGCTACTATATGTAGACGACATAGCAAAAAGGGTGTCCTCAAAAGAAGACCTAAGGGAAATAGTAAACCAGTGGTAAGACCAGCTAAGCAGGTATGGGATGCAAATGAGCATGACTAAGACTGAGATCATGAGGGTCAGTATAGGTGCCACAGGGAAACTGGCTACAGAGATTAATGGAGTGTAGCTAAACCAGAATGACCAGTTTAAATACCTTGGCAGCTGGGTTACAGACAACAGTGACCTTAAATGTGAGATGAATTCCAGACTGGGGAGCACTGAAAGAATGTGGAATATCATCTCAGGTGTCATGCATGATAAGTATATGTCACTGAGAATGAAATCCCATCGGTATAACACAATGGAGCGCACCACAATGCTGTATGGTGTGGAAGCATGGGTCGTAAAGAGATGGCAGGTCCAACGCCTACAGGTGTTCAAGATGCAATGTCTTTGAACTATAAAGATTTCTAAATTAAAGCATTAGGATGAAGACAAAGTCCATGATGTGGCCGACAAAATCCAGGATGTGTGACTTCGCTGGTTTGGGCACATACAGAGGATGAATGAAGAGAAAGCTGGTGAGGACAGAATGGCAAGAGAGGTTAGTAGGAAAGAGACTTAGAGGAAAGCCAAGGAACCTATGGATGGATTGCATCAAAGAAGATAATAAGGAGGTGGACTTTAGTGCTTTCTTAGACCGTTGAAGATGGTAGATGCCCATACAACAGCCCAACCCCAGACAACAGAATAAGAGGAAAAAGATGGTTTATATACACTGTAATCAAGTCACCTCTCACATGTTCTTTTGATCAATTAAACAGATTGAGCTCTTAAAGTCTCTCAGTGTTAGGCATTTTCTCCAGCTCTCAAATCATTTTGGGGCTCTGTGACAGAGGGCTGGGCAACAGCATCTGAGTCAGGACTCTGCTCACTGCAACTCTAATTACATACTCCAGAATAGACCTCATTAAAAAGAGTTGGGCCTAACTGATGGGCTGAGGAGAACTAAGCTGCTAATTAGGCCACTAGGCAGATTTTACAAAATGCATAGGAAGGAAGTGGGAAGAGGAGGAAGCAGAAAGAGACAGACTGCTCTTCTCTGCTTGCCTCAGGAGCAGAGGGCTCCCTAGGACAGTAGGGGTGAGGCTATATGGGGTATAAGGGTAGTGGAAACTAATATTGTAAATAAACTGCACTGGGTGTTTTGCCAGCAAAAAGGTCTTTGAGGTGTTTGTAGACTTTAGCAGAGGCAGGAGCAAGCAGGCCCTGCCACAGGCTATTTTCTGACCACTCTCCAATTTTTCAACATCCTTTTAAAATGTGGACACCCAGAACTAGACTCTTACTCTCCTGTTTATACATCTAAGGATCACATTAGGGGCGAACAGGGGCTGCTAACAGGGAGTTTCGCAAGGGAGTTCTCCAGGTGAAGGAGGAGCAATACAGCACCCTTTTGGGCTGACAGGGGGCTACAGACGGGAGTTTGACAGAGGGAGGCTTATGATGGTTAGGAAGACCCGCAACACCTGTGCCAGCACTGCTACTGTCTCCTCCACCTGTGCCTGTAGCCAGACAGAGTGCCTAAGCATGGATGCCTCTACCCAGATCCTGGTGTGGTTTTGCAAAGACTGTAACTTGCAATTTCCACTTACTGATATCCAGGCTGGGGGGACCATCCACTGTGAGAGGTGCCTGCTGGTGGAATCTCTCAGGCAGCAGGTGGGAGAGCTACAGGAGGAGGTGGCTCGGTTGAGGAGCATCCGTATCCACGAGCAATTCCTCGACAGTGTCCATGTGGAGACAGCTGAGGTAGCTGTCCCAGTACACAGGACTGCTGATACACCACTGGTGGAGGAGGAGATGGCTCAGGGTGGACACTGGCAGCTGGTTACTTCTGGCAGCAGGCAGTGCTCCACCCTTGCTCCGAACCCTCCTGCCGTGGTTATAGGTAACCGTTATGCTCTTCTTGATACAGGAAAGAACGAATCACTCCCTACAGTAAAGGAGGAGAAGCCTCGTACCCCAAAGGCTGGAAAGTCTGCTGCCACCACTGCGAATAGGAAACGTAGGGTAGTGGTGGTCGGAGACTCTCTGCTGAGGGGGACGGAGGCACCCATCTGTCGCCCTGACATTTCATCTCGGGAGGTATGCTGCCTGCCGGGGGCCCGTATCCGAGACGTTACGGAGGCATTGTCGAGGATTATCCAGCCCTCTGACTACTACCCCATGCTACTCATCCATGTGGGCACAAATGATACTGCGCGGTGTGACACTGAGCGGATCAAGAGTGACTACAGGGCTCTGGGAGTACGGTGAAGGAGTTTGGAGCGCAGGTGGTATTCTCTTCGATTCTTCCTGTCAAAGGTAGGGGCCCGGGCAAAGACAGATGCATCATGGAGGTGAATGCCTGGCTGCGAAGATGGTGTCGCCAGGAGGGCTTTGGCTTCCTAGACCACGGGATGCTATTCGAGGAAGAACTGCTAGGCAGAGATGGCGTTCACCTTTCGAGGAGAGGAAAGACCCTATTCGGACACAGACTGGCTAACCTAGTGAGGAGGGCTTTAAACTAGGTTCGACGGGGACAGGTGAGCAAAGCCCACAGGTAAGTGGGGAACATGGAGACCGGGGAGATGGGTCGGAAACAAGAGGGAGTGTGGGCTATATTGGCAGAGAGAAAGGAGAGTCAGGACAAAACTGGGAGGAAAGATCAAACCAGTATCTTAGATGCCTATATACAAATGCGAGAAGTATGGGGAATAAGCAGGAAGAACTGGAAGTGCTAATAAATAAATACAACTATGACATTGTTGGCATCACTGAAACTTGGTGGGATAATACACATGATTGGAATGTTGGGGTGGATGGGTACAGCTTGCTCAGGAAGGATAGACAGGGGAAAAAGGGAGGAGGTGTTTCCTTATATATTAAAAATGTACACACTTGGACTGAGGTAGAGATGGACATAGGAGACGGAAGTGTTGAGAGTCTCTGGGTTAGGCTTAAAGGGGCAAAAAACAAGGGAGATGTCATGCTAGGAGTCTACTACAGGCCACCTAACCAGGTGGAAGAGGTGGATGAGGCTTTTTTCAAGCAACTAACAAAATCATCCAAAGCCCAAGATTTAGTGGTGATGGGGGACTTCAACTATCCGGATACATGCTGGGAAAATAACACAGCGGGGCACAGACTATCCAACAAATTCTTGGACTGCATTGGAGACAACTTTTTATTTCAGAAGGTTGAAAAAGCTACTAGGGGGGAAGCTGTTCTAGACTTGATTTTAACAAATAGGGAGGAACTCGTTGAGAATGTGAAAGTAGAAGGCAGCCTGGGTGAAAGTGATCATGAAATCATAGAGTTTGCAATTCTAAGGAAGGGTAGAAGGGAGAACAGCAAAATAGAGACAATGGATTTCAGGAAGGCAGATTTTGGGAAGCTCAGAGAGCTGATAGGTAAGGTCCCATGGGAATCAAGACTGAGGGGAAAAACAACTGAGGAGAGTTGGCAGTTTTTCAAAGGGACACTATTAAGGGCCCAAAAGCAAGCTATTCCGCTGGTTAGGAAAGATAGAAAATGTGGCAAAAGACCACCTTGGCTTAACCACGAGATCTTGCACGATCTAAAAAATAAAAAGGAGTCATATAAAAAATGGAAACTAGGACAGATTACAAAGGATGAATATAGGCAAACAACACAGGAATGCAGGGGCAAGATTAGAAAGGCAAAGGCACAAAATGAGCTCAAACTAGCTACGGGAATAAAAGGAAACAAGAAGACTTTTTATCAATACATTAGAAGCAAGAGGAAGACCAAAGACAGGGTAGGCCCACTGCTTAGTGAAGAGGGAGAAACAGTAACAGGAAACTTGGAAATGGCAGAGATGCTTAATGACTTCTTTGTTTCGGTCTTCACCGAGAAGTCTGAAGGAATGCCTAACATAGTGAATACTAATGGGAAGGGGGTAGGTTTAGTGGATAAAATAAAAAAAGAACAAGTTAAAAATCACTTAGAAAAGTTAGATGCCTGCAAGTCACCCGGGCCTGATGAAATGCATCCGAGAATACTCAAGGAGCTAATAGAGGAGGTATCTGAGCCTCTAGCTATTATCTTTGGAAAGTCATGGGAGACGGGAGAGATTCCAGAAGACTGGAAAAGGGCAAATATAGTGCCCATCTATAAAAAGGGAAATAAAAACAACCCAGGTAACTACAGACCAGTTAGTTTAACTTCTGTGCCAGGGAAGATAATGGAGCAAGTAATTAAGGAAATCATCTGCAAACACTTGGAAGGTGGTAAGGTGATAGGGAACAGCCAGCATGGATTTGTGAAGAACAAATCATGTCAAACCAATCTGATAGCTTTCTTTGATAGGATAACGAGCCTTGTGGATAAGGGTGAAGCGGTGGATGTGGTATACCTAGACTTTAGTAAGGCATTTGATACGGTCTCGCATGATATTCTTATCAATAAACTAGGCAAATACAAATTAGATGGGGCTACTATAAGGTGGGTGCATAACTGGCTGGATAACCGTACTCAGAGAGTTGTTATTAATGGTTCCCAATCCTGCTGGAAAGGCGTAACGAGTGGGGTACCGCAGGGGTCTGTTTTGGGACCGGCTCTGTTCAATATCTTCATCAACGACTTAGATATTGGCATAGAAAGTACGCTTATTAAGTTTGCGGATGATACCAAACTGGGAGGGATTGCAACTACTTTGGAGGACAGGGTCATAATTCAAAATGATCTGGACAAATTGGAGAAATGGTCTGAGTTAAACAAGATGAAGTTTAACAAAGACAAATGCAAAGTGCTCCACTTAGGAAGGAAAAATCAATTTCACACATACAGAATGGGAAAAGACTGTCTAGGAAGGAGTACGGCAGAAAGGGATCTAGGGGTTATAGTGGACCACAAGCTAAATATGAGTCAACAGTGTGATGCAAAAAAAGCAAACATGATTCTGGGATGCATTAACAGGTGTGTTGTGAGCAAGACACGAGAAGTCATTCTTCCGCTCTACTCTGCTCTGGTTAGGCCTCAGCTGGAGTATTGTGTCCAGTTCTGGGCGCCGCATTTTAAAAAAGATGTGGAGAAATTGGAAAGGGTCCAAAGAAGAGCAACAAGAATGATTAAAGGTCTTGAGAACATGACCTATGAAGGAAGGCTGAAAGAACTGGGTTTGATTAGTTTGGAAAAGAGAAGACTGAGAGGGGACATGATAGCAGTTTTCAGGTATCTAAAAGGGTGTCATAAGGAGGAGGGAGAGAACTTGTTCACCTTAGCCTCTAAGGATAGAACCAGAAACAATGGGTTTAAACTGCAGCAAGGGAGGTCTAGGTTGGACATTAGGAAAAAGTTCCTAACTGTCAGGGTGGTTAAACACTGGAACAAATTGCCTAGGGAGGTTGTGGAATCTCCGTCTCTGGAGATATTTAAGAGTAGGTTAGATAAATGTCTATCAGGGATGGTCTAGACTGTATTTGGTCCTGCCATGCGGGCAGGGGACTGGACTCGATGACCTCTCGAGGTCCCTTCCAGTCCTATAATCTATGAATCTATGAATTAGCCCTTTTACCAACAGCATGACACTGGAACTCACACTGAGTTACTTGTCCCCTAGAACAATAAAACCTTTTCAGAGTCTCTGCTTTCCAAGATATAGTCCCCCATCCTGGTATGAACTGCATTCCTTGTTGCATGATGAATGACTTTGCATTTGGATGTACTTAAACAGATTTTGTTTCAATGCACCCAAACTTACCAAGCCATCTAAATTGCTCTGTATGACTGCCCTGTCCTCACCATTAACCACTCCACTAATCTTTGTCATCCACAAATTTTATCAGCAGTTATTTTATACTTATTTTCAGATAATTGATGAAAAACACTGAATAGCACTGGGCCTACTGCCAGTCTCTTCGGACCCCCACTAGACTACCCCCATTCAGTGATGATTCCCCATTGACAATTACTTTTTGAGATCTATCAGTTAGTCAGTTTAATGTGTGCTCAATTGATATTGTATAATGCTAATTTTTTAATCACAGTGTAGTGCGGAACTAAACAAAATGCCTTACAAAAGTTTAAGTGTAGACTTTGCAGTTACAAAATTAGATTAATAAAGATAATCTCAAGACCTATTTTCCATAAAATCAAGTTGCCTGGCATCAATTATATTCCTATCCAGGGCCGTCCCTAGGGAGTTGCGGGTCCAGGGACAAATCAGCCCCCGCCAGCTTGGGGCCCTGCACTGCATCGGTGGCTGGGCTGGCGGGATGGATCCAGCCTGGTTCTGGGCCACCTGCTGCTGCTGGCAGTTGCCGGCACCTACCGTGGGGCTATTGTTAGCAATAGTGCCATGGCGCCTCAGGGCTCCAGCCAGGGAATTCACTGCACCGAAATGCAGACAGCCGAGCGGGACGTTGTCTCCGCTAACTACCAACAAGATGGCAGGCCCTGCGGAAGTGATGGATTCGTCTTCCTGCAATGGCGCTGGAACATTTTTAATAGTGGGGGTACTGAAAGCCAGCCCCCTTACCCCGTCTCTCCCTCCCCACCAGAGCCGAGACCCCAGGCATGCAGAGCCGGGAGCCCGGTGGTGTTGCAGCACCCCCCGAGCCCCTAGTTCCCATGCCTATGTCTTCTGGGACCAGCTGCACCGGCCAATCGCACCAGTCCGTGGGACCCGGAGCAGTTGCCCTGATTTTCCCTACCCAAGGGACGGCTCTGTTCCTATCATTTAATTCTTTATCCACTGAATCCCATCTCAGCTCTTCCGTTATTTTGCCCAGGAATGCTGTCAGTTTAACAGGACTATAGTTACCTGGGTCATCTGGCTTGCCCTTTTTTAATATTGGCACCACATTAGTACTCCTCCAGTCTTCTGGAATTTCCCCAGTATCCCAAGATCTATTAAAAATGAACATCAGAGGACCAGAAATCTCAGCAAATTCTTTTTGGACTGTTGGGTGCAAGTTATCTGAACATGCTGATTGAAAAATGTTTATCTCTAGCAGATGTTGTCTAACATCTCCTCACTACTAATGTCACATCCTCATATGATACAAGTACACCTCTACCTCGATATAATGCGACCTGATATAACACAAATTCGGATATAACGCGGTAAAGCAGTGCTCCGGGGGGCGGGGCTGCACACTCCAGTGGATCAAAGCAAGTTCAATATAACACGGTTTCACCTATAACGTGGTAAGATTTTTTAGCTCCTGAGGACAGCGTTATATCGAGGTAGAGGTGTACATCATTCTGCTCCTTTCCAAATACAGAACAGAAATCTTTATTGAACATCTCAGCCTTTTACGCATCATTATTAATAATTTTACCACCTCCAACTACTAATGGGCTTATACAATTGCTAGGATTTCTTTTGTTCCTAATATACTTAACCTCCTTATTGTCCTAAGCCCTTATCTGCCATGGATGTTTTGCTGCTTAACTTCAATTATCAATTTTCTGCCTTCATAACTTCTAATTTCTATTGATTGCTATTTCCCCCTTTTTCCTTTTGTTATATATTGCTTTTTCATTTCTAATCCTTTTTGCTCCACTACTAAACCAGATGGTATTTTAACTAAAAAGTTGTCCTCTTTCTTGATTATATTCTGATAGTCAACCTAAAATATTTCCTTCTTTATTTTATCTAATTTCTCTCACTTATACCCCACTGTGCCATACTAAATACTTCCTCTCGATCCTATGTGTTTATATTGTTTGTAAACAGTCATGTTCCCCACTTAACAGTCATATAGCCAATCTAAGGGTCTGTCCATGCACATCCAATCGCAGGAGTGGAAACTTGAACCATGATCTCACAAATAGTTCTGCATGGGTAGACCCCTGACACCATGTGTAGCCCAACTAAAATCAGTGTGACTCCGTTTGGGTACTGGGGTTCAACCGCACAGAAGTTTGGAGGATCAAAGCCTTATGCTGAATGCTCTTCAGAGCAAACATAGTCTCTTCCTATGTGTTTGTACTGCTAGTATGATGGGAGTCCCATCCAGACTAGGGTCTTTGGGTGATAGCTCAATGTAAACCATAAAAACAATACGAATAATTAACTGCTGAAAATACAGTGATCTAGTTGAAAATCCCCCCCACAGTAATATGTACTTGAGTATCATATTTTATGTGAGGGTTTCAAAGAGCTTTACAAATCTCAAAGCCTCACAACACCCTCACGAGATGGGGGGAGAATTTTTATACTCATTTTATAGACTAGTAAACTCCGACTTACAACATTTAAGTGACTTTCACTTGACACTGTGAATCCATATCAGAGTTGAAAATAAAAGCTGGGGTCACCTATTGTTTTCCCTCCCAACTAGTAGGAACAAGCAACTTCCATTTAAGGAATCCCAACTCCAAGTCCTTTCTAATCATTAAACATGTAAGAATTAAATAATAATAATAATAATAATAATCTATATCCACCCCAGTATTTTTTTTTAAATCTCTTTGCGATATTCTCTAGAATATACAGTCATGAGAACAGAAATACTCGGTCAGACCAAAGGCATCTTATCTTCCAACAGTGGCCAAGTGCTTCAGAGGGAATGAACAGAACAGGTAAACATCAAGTGATCCATCCCCTTTCGCCCATTCCCAGCTTCTGACAACAGTCCTTCATTAATATACTTGAGGATTTAGATGTATTCCTCTACCACAGATATAGATATTGAAAATTACAATAAAAAAAATTAAAAATCAAATATAAGAGCAATAGAATTCATACAAAATCTGTTCCTTATGTCATACCAAGAGCTACAGGCAGACTTGTATCTGGCTTCTTCAATTAAAAAACAAAAATGATCATGTGTCTAATATAGAAGCACTGTTCTATAAATTCTAATAAAATTAGTAGGAAGTCCTACAAGCACCATAATCATAGTATATAGACTTTTAAAATAACTTATGTTCAATAGCTTAATTGATTTAGACATATGAATTCTAAATCATCTCCACAAGCTTTTATTTTGGTAATAAGCAAAGGGACGAATCATAAACTCATAGAATCATCGGACTGGAAGAGACCTTCAGAGGTCTTCTAGTCCAGTCCCTTGCACTCAAGATAGGACTAAGTAGTATCTAGACCATCCCTGACAGGTGATTGTCTAACCTGCTCTTAAAAACCTCCAATGATGGAGATTCCACAACCTCCCTGCAATTAGGGTTACCATATTTAAAAAATAAAAAAAAAGGATACTCCATGGGGCCCTGGCCCCGCTCCTTTCCCACCCCGGCCCCGCCCCAACTCCGCCCCTTCCCCAAAGTCCCCACCCTAACTCCGCCCCCTCCCCTGAGCGCCCTGCATTTCCTCTCCTGGGCTCCGGCGGCTACTGTGCTCCCTGAACTCCTGGGCTCTGTAAACGCTGAGCTGCCCAAGCACTACCGGCTTCGGGAAGCCCCCATGCCTCTGGACCCTGTGCCCCCAGAGCCTAGGAGGGGAAGTGCCCGGCCAGCGGCTCAGGGTCTGGAGGCATGGGGGGCTGCCCGAAGCCGGTAGCGCTCGGCTCTTACAGAGCCCAGGAGTCAGGGAGCACAGCAGACCCCGGCGCCCGCTCTAAGATAAGCCAGGGAGTATTTTTCCCAGACATGTTCGGCTTTTTGGAAATTCCCCCTGGACGGGGGTTTGATTATCAAAAAGCCAGACATGTCCGGGAAAAACCGGACGTATGGTAAGCCTACCTGCAATCCTTAATTACCCACTGGAAAAATGGGACTATGTGCTGAGAAGGCTTGCCGTATTGGGGCCTACAAGAGGCTCTCGTCCTGCAAAGGATCTGATCAAGGTCTTAATAGGTACTACACACATGGGATCAATTATCAAATACAGGCAGACTAAAAAGGCTGAGTGAAGCTTTCAGAAAGTAATAACCATTCCCATCTGTTTTACTATTTAAAGTGAGTGATACGTAATACAAACCATTCCACCATGTAAGTACGTTACCTTCAAAGTTTTATCCATGGAAGCGGAAAGAAGCATATGGCTCCATCCTTGTACAGGACACCACTGGACTTTATTAACTGGACCACTGTGTTTGGACATTTGAAACACCAAGTTCCTTGGGATTTCAGTTGATTTGTTCTTAGACCCTAAATATGGCTTAATAAATTCAGAAACCTCTGTGGAAATTTGCTCTCCTGGTATTGCACAACTCTCTCTCTGTTCTTCGGATTCTTTTTTTTCATACACTTTAGAAGTTTTTTCTTGTCGAAGTCTTTTAGGGATATATGGTCTAATTCCCTTTATGGTAACAATCTTGTCCTGATGTACTCTCTTCTGAGAGAAACTTCCATTTCCAGAAAGCGTTTCAGCCTGGTTAGAATATTCTTTCCAGGGATAAACAGCTGCCAAATCCCGGTTATTAGCCTGTACCTTATATGCAGGAGCACCTTCACAAATAATGCTTGCGCCAGTACTGGCAGTATTCTCAACAGTTTGCATTTTGTATGTAGATTTTGTGCCTAATGCACCGGGTGCAAAATACTGAATAGGATTTATAGCAGAACTTGCAAGTCTGGTTTCTCTGCTAGAAAGATTGAGATTTTCAGCCTTTCCAGTCTCTGTGTCAGAATCTGAATCATCATAAGCAACCAATGATGAATTCATCCTGGTCAGATATGGCAAAATCCAATAATCTCTGTGCTGAAATCCTCCGAAACGATGAATATCTGCAATTAAAGGAATCAATAATTCAGAAGACATTTCACTATAAAATATTTAAGGTTCTAATCACTTAAAAACATATTTTTTACAAATATAAATATGCACTTGTATGCATATTTACCCACACAATTTAATCTTTAATTCAACACACCTATACTTGCACTTCTAGAGCATCTTTCATCTCGGATCTCTAAGCACTTTATAAACATTAGTTACATTTTGCATAGATAACAAGCTGCATTCCACAAAACTGATGCAAAGGATCACAACAAAGAAAGCACAGACTTACCCATGCAGTTATGATAGCACACTTTTAACCTGATCTGTCAGCAGGTCTATCCTGACAGGATAATAAGAATTATGCTGTAGCTTGGAGATGTGTAACTTTATGCAGAGAAACAACTACAAATGGAGCCAATATGACAGAGTCTCTCTTCTACCACATTGGTACTGTAAAAGAGCATGAATGTGGCCCAAGTGACAGAAGAAAAAAGAAGCAGCCACAGAATTACTAAATGGATCACAGAATAGGTTAAAAATGCAATCTGTAAATCTAACCACACCCACGTGTTAAATTCAGCATCATCTTCAGTTTTACATAAAAGGCTTAGTTAAGTCATAATGAAATCACTGAGCAGGTTGATATCTCTAGAAAATTGAAGCACACATGGCTCAAGATATTTGTGATGCTATTATCTAGTGTCCATTTGAAACAAAATAATTGTAAAAAGCAACAGAGAGCAGTAGCGTAGCTAGGGGCAGTCAGGGGAAGCGGCCGCTTCCCCTGACCACATTCCCCAAAAGTGACGCCTTTTTAATTTTCATACTTACTCGGCGCCACTTCTGGGTCCTTCTGCTTCCGGGCCTCACTCAGCGCTGCTTCCGGGTCCTTCCGCTGTCTCCTCCCTCTTGCTACTCACTTCATCAACAACAAAAGAAGTCTCCTCCCCCAACTGGAACTTGTCCATCTTTCCTCCGGCTCGGATCGCTACAGGCTGGCAGCGTGAGCGGCTGCGGTCCGAGCCGGAGGAAAGATGGACAAGTTCCAGTCAGGGGAGGAGACTTCTTTTGTTGTTGATGAAGTGAGTAGCAACAGCAGCGGTGCATTGATCCCCCGCCCACCTGCGCACCACTCCCCATCTCCTCGGCTGCTTCCGGGTTTTTCTTTTCTTTTTTTCGCGGGCTGGCCTGCTGGCTCCCAACTCCTGGCGCTCCGAGCGGCCGGCGGAACGGGGCTGCGGACTGGCTCCCGCCGCTCCGGGCGGCCGCAAATGGGGCCGCGGGCTGGCCTGCTGGCTCCTCGCGCTCTGGACGGCCGGCAGAACGGGGCCGTGGGCTCCTGACACTCCAGCCGGCACAGCGGGGCCGCAGGCTCCCGGCGGGACTCCGGCCCTGAGAGCGTGGCTGGAGGTCTCGGTGCCCCAGACAGCACTCCGGATAGGGAAGCAGGGCGGCCCTGCACATGCACCGCTTCATCTTTCGGCGGCATTTCGGTACATGCGCAGGGCCGCCGAAATACCACCGAAGGACCGGCGCCTTTTTTCTCCGCCGCTCCTCCTCGGCTGCAACCCTGGCTACGCCACTGACAGAGAGTCCTGTGGCACCTTTAAGACTAACAGATGTATTGGAGCATAAGTTTTCGTGGGTGAATACCCAGTTCGTCAGACGCATGTAAAGGAAATTTCCAGAGGCAGGTATAAATATGCAGGCAAGAATCCGTCTGGAGATAACGAGATAACAATAAACAATAAAAATAATTGTAATTTTGTGTCATAAGAACGGCCCTACGGGGTCCGACCAAAGGTCCATCTAGCCCAGTATCTTCCGACAGTGGCCAGTGCCAGGTGCCCCAGAGGGAAGGCGCGGAACAGGGAATCATCAGGTGATCCATCCCCTATCACCCATTCCCAGCTTCTGGCAAACACATCCCTGCCCATCCTGGCTAATAGCCATTGATGGACCTATCCTCCATGAATTTATCAAGTTCTTTTTTGAACCCTGATATGGTCTTGGCCTTCACAACATCCTCTGGCAAGGAGATCCACAGGTTGACTGTGCGTTACGTGAAGAAATACTTCCTTTTATTTGTTTTAAACCTGCTGCCTACTAATTTCACTTGGTGACGCCTAGTTCTTGTGTTATGAGAAGGAGTAAACAATACTTCTATCTACTTTCTCTACACCACTCATGATTTTATGGACCTCTATCATATCCTCCCTTAGTCGCCTCTTTTCCAAGCTGAAAAGTCCCAGTCTTATTAATCTCTCCTCATACGGAAGCCATTCCATACCACTAATAATTTTTGTTGCCCTTTTCTGAACCTTTTACAATTCCAATGTATCTTTTTTGAGATGGGGCGACCACATCTGCCCACAGTATTCAAGATGTAGGTGTACCATGGATTTATATAGAGGCAATATGATATTTTCTGTCCTATTATCAATCCCTTTCTTGATTATTCCCAGTATTCTGTTTGATTTTTTGACTGCCGCTACACATTGAGTGGATGTTTTCAGAGAACTATCCACAATGACTCTGAGATCTCTTTCTTGAGCGGTAACAGCTAATTATTTTATATGTATAGTTGCAATTATGCTTTCCAATGTGCATTACTTTGCATTTATCAACATTAAATTTCATCTGCCATTTTCTTGCCCAGTCACCTAGTTTTGAGAGATCCTTTTGTTGCTCTTTGCAATCTGCCTGGTCTTAACTATCTTGAGAAATTTTGTATCATCTGCAAATTTTGCCACCTCACTGTTTACTTCTTTTTCCAGATCATTTATGAAAATATTGAATAGGACTGGTCCCAGAAGAGACCCCTGGAGGACACCATTATTTACCTCTCTCAATTCTGAAAACTGATCATTTATACCTACCCTTTGTTTCCTATCTTTTAACCAGTTACCAATCCACGAGAGCACCTTCCCTCTTATCCCATGGCAACTTACTTAGATTTTCAGAAAGCCTTTGACAAGGTCCCTCACCAAAGGCTCTTAAGCAAAGTACACTATATTCACTGGATCCCCTTTGTCAAAATGCTTGTTTACCCCCTCAAAGGATTCTAGTAGATTGGTGAGGCATGATTTCCCTTTACTAAAACCATGTTGACTCTTCTCCAATAAATTATGTTCATCTGTGTGTCTGACAATTTTGTTCTTTATTATAGTTTCAACTGTTTGCCCAGTACTAAAATCAGGTTCACAGGCCTGGAATTGCCAGATTACCTCTGGAGCCCTTTTTTAAAAATTGGCGTTACATTAGCTATCCTCCAGTCATCTGGTACAGAAGCTGATTTAAATGATAAGTTACAGACTACAGTAGTAGTTCTGCAATTTCACATTTGAGTTCCTTCAGAACTCTTGGGTGAATATCATCTGGTTATGGTGACTTATTGCTATTTAGTTTATCAATTCATTCCAAAACCTCCTCTAATGATACCTCAATCTGGGACAGTTCCTCAGATCTGTCACCCAAGAAGAATGGCTCAGGTTTGGAAATCTCCCTCACATCCTCAGCTGTGAAGACTGTAGTTTGAAATAAAAAGTTTCTTTTAGACACTTACATCTAGTACGAATGATGACATTTTATCCAGAATAATTAAGGATAAAATTTTGTCACGGAGATCACAGAAGTCATGGATTCTATGACGTTCAGAGACCCCCATGACATTTTCTGCTTCAGCCTCATGTCCCGGGGCACGGGCCACTGCCAGCCCCGGAGCTCCCAGCCACCAGCGGAAGGAGCCCCAGAGCTGTTAACCACCACTGCTGCCAGCAGGAGCCCCAGCGCTATTGTCTCCCCCTCCCCCCCAGCAGTCAAACCCATCCCCCTTATTCTTAGGAAAAGTCACAGACGTGTCATGGGCTTCCATGAATTTTTGTTGATTGCCTCCGACTTGTCTGCGACTTTTACTAAAAATAACTGTGACAAAATCCATCTGTGTATTGACACCAGGGATATGCATAGCACTTCACATATATTTGAAGATATGGTCCATGTCCCTTGCAACTTTAGGCCCTTATGCTGCAAACACTTACATACATGCTTAACTTTATTACTCTGTGAAGTCATATTGAAAAGAAACTGGAAATGGAACTACTCACAGTAGTAGAGTTAAGCACATACCTAAGTATTTGCAAAATCAGTACCTTATATCCCAGTCCTGCAAACACTTATGCATGTGAGTAGTCCATTAGAATTCAATGGGACTACTTAGTCCTGTGAGTAACTTTATGCATCTAAGTGTTTGCAGGATTCAGACCTTAGTATAAATCAGCAGTTTTCAAACTTTTTGAACTGAGTTCCCTTCCCGCCCCCAGAGTTACAATTTTTGTTTGTACCCCCCATAGCCAGATAAAAATAGACATACTACCTGCCCCTCCCCTCTCAGTTTTCTGAGTGGGGGGAAGGCACTTGCGACCATCTCTGAAAGTGGAGCCAGCACTGGATGCGGAGGGTGCTGGGAGCAGAAATCGGCGCAGCTGCCGCTGATGTTGACACTGACCCACAGACTGGGGGCCTACTGAGGTGAGAGCCCCATCTGGTGTCACTGCCAAACATTCCTCTGTTCCCCTAGGGGAACACACCTCGCAGTTTGAAAACCTCTGGAATAAATAGAACAAGTCTCTAATATGCACATTTTATTCCAAGCAACAAGAGATTTACATTGTAGATTGTGCTTCTATTTTACAATAGGATACTCAAGTACAAACCCTTACTCCTGAGCAGGGTCCCACTAAAGCAAACAAGGCTCTATCCAGAACTACAGATTGATTCTTTCAAATCCCTTTGCAGGAGAGTGACCTAAACATTTAGCAGAAGTTTAAAAAAGCAGCACAGAGCTAAGTATAAAAAACATTAAATCCTCCCTCTAGAGGGCAACCCATGTCTTTAACTGCAGTTTATCAGAGTATAAAACAGTGGGACTATTTCATAAACCACAAAAACGAATAAGGGGCCAAACTCATCTCTGCTACATCATGAAACACTGTTGATTTAAATGGGATTCCACCTATGCAAAGGAGAGAAGAAAAATTGGAAAAGCGTTTAAAAGGTAGCATGACTATCAACTCCTGTTCAAAACAAGATGGGTAATAAAAATTCATCCAGGTTATAAGAGATTTAAAAATTTTATTAGGATGATGTTAAAAAAAAACAGTGAACAGAGTTTGAGCATAGAAGTTTCTGGTTATCAGGGAATAACATACAGTTTATAGAAAAGTGTAAAAGTTTTGTTTAAGATAAGGTGGCATGAGGAATACATAATCTGCAATATCCCCGAGTGGGGGTAAAAGGTTGATGGGTCAAAGTACAGACATTGAGATATGAGGGTCTGAAGTTACTACAAGTAAAATTTATCAGAGTTAATAACTGAATTTCTTTAAAGACAAAGTCCCTGAGTGGACAACGTAGCTCTTTCCTGACACACATATTTGGGTTCTAAAAATCCGTGCACGAAAATGTTGCTTATGAGCCATTGCTAAAAGTAACTACAACCAACAGATATTAATTATTTGTTTTACAGTAGTGGCCCCAGCCAAGACTGATGCTCCATTGTGCTAAGCACTGAACAAATGTGTAGTAAGCCACAGACTCTGCCCTAAAAAGCTTACAATATAAACAGAGAGGACAGACAAAGGGAAAGAGAGGAAAGAGAGGCACAGAGAAGTGAAGTGATTTTGTTAGACTTTCAAAGACTGATTTAGTGCTCTAAGATAAAAATTGCCTTTATATGATAATTTGAACTAGAATGTCCAAACTACTGATGTGAATTTTCTTTTTAAGTTAGAGAAAAACACTTTTCTTGAAGGGATAGCAGTTGTAATAGGCCTGAAAACAAAACAACCAACCTACACAACCGAAAAAAACAACAGATTTTACTTTTCATTTTATAATACAATTCTATTTTATAACTAACAACAAAGACTGTGGAAGACAGATGTTTTCATAACTGAGTGTGTGAAATGGACCTGCCTCACTTCACATCCACTGGGAGAAAAACCTCCCTCTTTGAGGACTGAAAGGCCACTGTCAACTTAAATTTGGTTAAGTTTAGGCCCCAATCCTGAAATTGACATTATGCATGCCCACTTTTGCACACAGCCAATTGCAAGATTGAAGCCTTAAATTTTGTGAAAATAGTAGAAATGTTTCCAAAATTTTGTTTAGAGGTGCAGTGAAAGCATCTGTTTTTAAGCAAATAAATACTCCCAAAAAATGTGTCTCTTTATTTTTCATGGTCAAAACTGAAAAGAAGTGCAAAAAAAGTAGACAAAACAGTTCTAAATCCACTGGATTTCAAATTCTCACTTTTACTAATCTAAAATGCTTATACAGGCACAGAAATGCACCTGGGGCCAATCCAGCCAGGGCTGCCGCGGCTGGGGCCAGGGCTGATCCAGCCAGGGGGAGGGCTGCCCAGGGGTTAAGGCGGGTTAACTGGTAAGACTAATGCTTCTGGCTAACTGGTTAACATTTCACATCCCTACTGTTCTCTTTATAACAAGCCTTTACAACCTTTACAATATTTAAAGACTGTTATCTGATCCCCTTCAGTCTTCTTTTCTCAAGACTAAACATGCCCACTTCTTTTCAGCAGAACTATTGCCTAGCCAATTATTCCCTATTTGTAGTTGCACATTTGATTTTTCCTTTCTAATGTTGTACTTTGCACTTGTCTTTATTGAATTTCATCTTGTTGATTTCAGCCCAAGTCTTTAATTTGTCAACGTCACTCTGAATTGTAATCCTATCCTCCAGAGTACTTGCAAGCCCTCTCAGCTTGGTTCATCCACAATTTTATAAGAATACTCTCCACTCCATTATCCAATTAATTAACATTTAATAGTACCAGACCCAAGACAGACCCCTGCAGGGCCCAAGCAGATACATACTGCCAATTTGTCAGTGAACCATTGATGATTACTCGAAGTATGGTTTTTCAACCAGTATTGCACCAGTTATGTATTTGTAGCATGGGTTGACAACATACTATTTTTAAGTTGACAGTGCAGCTTAAGTATTTCTCCAGTCTCTTTTTCATGAGGAAGGTTTATTTTCATGTTTTTTAATGAGAACTAGACATTGGGCATCTAAACTCTGTATATGCATTGCACGTACCTAATGAGTAAGCATAAATTACTCTGAAGAGATAGGGAGCAACTTACATGGGGAGGGATAGCTCAGTGGTTTGAGCAATAGCCTGCTAAACCCAGGGTTGTAAATTTAATCCTTGAAGGGGCCACTTAGGGAGCTGGGGCAAAATCAGTACTTGGTCCTGCTAGTAAAGGCAGGGGGCTGGACTCGATGACCTTTCAAGGTCCCTTCCAGTTCTAGAAGATAGGTATATCTCTGTACCAATTGGGATATGGGGCACACACAAAAGGCCAATAACACACATAGTGGGCCACCTGCACAAGCACTTAATATGTTTGCACATTCTCAGCTTTGATAATTAGGCACTTCAAAATCTCAGTGCACATTTTAACTAGATAAAATCTCCCCTTGTTCAACTCACCCCAGCCCATAAAAGAGAAAGGCACCTTAGAATCAGAATGACAGTATTAGACACCAGACAGATTAAAACCATCCAGAATGCTCTTCTTCTGAAAGTGCTTAGGGTGGTAGGAGGTATGAATGTTTTTTTTAATTAAATGTTTCGGTTAAAGACAAAAAGCAAAATCCTTCATCTCCCCCAACCTCACTTCCCCCCAGCTCCCACTGAGATAACATAAATAGTTTCTTAAATGTCAACTACCCGGAATGTTTGTGAACGGGGGAAACCTCCACTTCACTGCAACCTGGGGTCAGCCTCCCAGTGCAATTCAGTCTATGGGCGCAGCCTCCCCTCAGCCCCCCGGAGACACGGGGCAGCTCGGTCCGGGGGCGGCCTCCCCTCAGCCCCCCGGAGACACGGGGCAGCTCGGTCCGGGGGCGGCCTCCCCTCAGCCCCCCGGAGACACGGGACAGCTCGGTCTGGGAGCAGCCTGACCCTGCAGCTCCTCCTACAGAGGAGGCCCCTCCTGCGGCCTGGCGAGGGTGGGCCCCACGTGCCCCACCTACGCGGGGAACCCACGTCAGTTACCTGAAGGGAAGAAACCCACCAGGCCCTTTCCCAGGAACACACTCCAAAGCAACCAGCGGCGGGTCCCTCCCGCAAAGCGAGCCGGGTGGAAACTGGGGCTACTCTGCTAACAGCCCCAGCGCGCGGCCGGGGCCACGTGTAAATCCCCCACAGGCCACCCCAGCGCGGTAGTCAAGCGCCCGCAACGACAGACTCCGCATCTGGTCTGGGGAAACGCGCCCGGCCGCTCGGCTTGCGCGGGTAGCGAATGGTTCCGGCCCGGGTGCGCGTTTCCGACCGGGCAGAGTTGAGCAACGCGCCGTGCCGGTTCTGGTCTGGTGCCCGGCGCTGACGGTGGCAGAAGCGCTGAGAAGGGGAGACGGCCACGCCAGGGTAAGGGGACAGGGGCCTGGCCGCGCTCGGGGGGCGGCGGCGGCGGGGTGGCCTTTGGGCGGGAGAGCTCTAGTGTGGGTTCACTCCTCTGGGCGCTCGGGATGTTCATCCATCTGCATCGCCCTGGGGCCTGGGAGAGTAACGCCTCAGAGCGGAGGCCCGCCACTTCCTTCGGTGCGGTCCCCGGCAGGGGAGACATCGGCCTCCATGGCCGCTACAGCCACAGCGGGACCTGGGGGACTGCTCTGGTCCCTGCGCAGTGCGCTGCCACCAGCCGTCGGAGCTGGCCAGCGTTGGCACAGGCTGCCTGGACATGCTGTAGAGCAGTGGTTCTCAACCTTCCCAGACTACCGTAACCCTTTCCGGAGCTGGATTTGTCTTGTGGACTCCTCGAGTTTCACCTCATTTAAAAATTTGCAAAATCAGACACAAAAATACAAAGTGTCACAGCACACTATTACTGAAAAATCGCTTACTGTCTTATTTTGTCCATATGAAATTTTAGTTTGTACTGACTTCGGTAGTGCTTTGTAAAACTAGGCAAATATCTAGATGAGCTGATGTACCCTGTGGAAGATCTCTGTGCACCCCTGGTTGAGGATGAGGGCTCTATAGGCTGTCACCAGCTGTACAGAGACGGGGGCAGGGGATAGCTTTTATTGGCCCAACTTTTGATGGTGAGAGAGACAAGCTTTCGAGATTACTCTTCTTCAAGTCTCTGTGTAAGCTGGAAAGGTTGTCTCTCTCACCAACAGGAGTTGGTCCAATAAAAGAGATTACCTTGTCACCCGAATATCCTGGGACTAACACAGCTGCAATAGCTCTGCATACACAGCTATACAGTGCAGACATATTCTGAAAATATCTGCTCAATGTGCAGTGGCATTCAAAAAAGCTAACGTTAGGAACCATTAGGAAAGGGATAGTTAATACAAAATCTGATAATGCGTCCATATAAATCCATGGTACGTCCAGAAAAGATATACTAGCATTGGAAAAGGTGCAAAAAAGGGTAATAAATATTATTGGGGGTATGAAACAGCTGCTATGAGAAGAGAGATTAAAAAGAGTTGCAATGTTCAGTTTAGAAAATTGATTAAGGGAGGATATAATAGAGGTCTATAAAATCACAAATGGTGTGGAGAAAGTGAATAGGGAAGTGTCATTTACCCTTCAACATAACACAAGAACTAGGGCTCACCCAATGAAATTAGTAGGGAGCACATTTAAAACAAACAAAAAGAATTACTTCTTCACACCGTGCAGAGTCAATTTGTGGAACTCATTGCCAGGGATGAAGGCCAAAATGTAACTGGGTTAAAAAGAATTAGATAAATGCATGGAGGATAGGTCCATCGGTGACTGTTAACAAAGGTGGTCAGAGGTGATACCCTATGCTCCAGGTGTCCATAAATTTCCAACTGCCAGAAGCTGGAACTGGATGACAGGAGGATGGCTCACTTGAAATTGCCCTGTTTTGCTAATTCCCTCTGAAGCATCTAGCACTGGTCACTGTCACAGACAGGATACTGAGCTAAATGGACCATTGATCTGACCCCGTATGGCTGTTCTTGTGTTCTGTTCATCAGAGTATAGATAGCAACTGAAGAGGATCAGTCAAACAAAAAAGAGTCCCATTCAGTTACATCACATGAAGACACACAACTAAAATATTGACAAATTTTATAAGTATTTGTATACAAATGCAAGAAGTTTAAATACTAAGATGGGCGAACTTGAGAGTGTCTGGTATTAAATAAGGATGTTGATATAATAGGCATCACAGAAACTTGGTGGAACAATGATAATCAATGGGACACTTAATATCAGGGTACAAAAGATATAGGAATGACAAAGGTTGCGCTGGTGGAGAAGTTGTGCTATATGTGGGGGGGGGAAGCGTAGAGTCCAATATAGTAAAATCTTAAATGAATCAAACAATACCATAGCATCTCTATGGCTAGAAATTCCATGCTTTTGAATAATAAGAGTACAGCAGCAGGAATATACTACCAACCACCTGATCAGGATGGTGATGGTGACTGAGAGAGATTAGAGGGGCTACAAAAACAGAAAACACAATAATAATGAGAGAATTCAACTATCCCCATATTGACTGGAAACATGTCCCCTTAGGATGGGATGCAGAGATAAAATTTCTGGACACTATTAATGACTGCTTCATGGAGCAGCTAGTCCTGGAACCCACAAGGGGAGCGGCCAGTCTTGACTTAGTCCTATGTAGTGTACAGATTCTGATCCACTCAGGAATAGCAACCATAAAGTAATTGAATTTTACATCCTTGTAGGGGGGAATATTCCAAAGAAACCCACCACAGTAGCATTTAACATCAAAAAGGAGAGCTACACAAAATGAGGAAGCTAGTTAAATGGAAATTAAAAGGAACAGTCACAAGAGTGAAATGCCTGCAAGCTGCATGGAAACTTTTAAAAAACATGATAGTAGAAGCTGCAAACGATATGTAAATTCCAAATTAAACAAACAATAAGAGGTCCAGAAAACCCCCATGTTGGCTAAACAACAGAGCAAAAGAGGTGGTTAAAGAGAAAAAGGCATATTTTAAAAATTGGAAGTCAAATCCTGCTAAGGAAAATAGAAAGGAACATAAAGTCAAGTCAAATGTAAAAGTATAATTAGGCAGGCCAAAAAAGAATTAGAAGAGCAACTAGTAAGATTCAAAAATTAAAAGCAAGCATTTTTTCAAGTATATCAGAAGGAGGAAGCCTGCCAAAGAATAAGTGGGGAAACTGGATGATTGAGGTACTAAAGGAGCACTCAAGGAAGACAAGCCATTGCAGAGTAGTTAAATGAATTACTTCCATTGGTCTTCAATGCAGATGATGTGAGGGAGATTCCCACACCTGAGCCGTTCATTTTAGGTGACAAATCTGAGAAACTGTCCTATATTTGAGGTGTCAGTAAAAGAGGTTTTGGAACAGATTGATAAATTAAACAGTAATAAATCAGCAGGACCAGATGTTCTGAAGGAAATCAAATATGAAATCACAGAACTACTAAGAACATAAGAATGGCCATACTGGGTCAGACCAAAGGTCCATCCAGCCCAGTATCCGGTCTGCTGACAGTGGCCAATGCCAGGTGCCCCAGAGGGAGTGAACCTAACAGGTAATGATCAAGTGATCTCTCTCCAGCCAGCCATCTACTAACTGTGGTATGTAACCTGTCACTTAAATCAGCCTCTGTACCAGATGACTGGTGGATAGCTAATGTGGACAAGGGTGATCTAGTAGGTATAGTGTACTTGGACTTTCAGAAAGACTTTCACAAGGTCCCTCACCAAAGGCTCTTAAGCAAAGTAGGCAGTCATAGGATAAGAGGGAAGGTCCTCCCATGGATCAGTAACTGGTTAAAAGATAGGAAACAAAGGGTAGGAATAAATGGTCAGTTGTCACAGTGGAGAGAGGTGAATAGTGGAGTCCCCCAAGGACCTGTACTGGGACTAGTGCTCTTCAACATATTCATAGATGATCTGTGAATAGGGGTAAAACAGTGAGGTAACAAAGTTTGCAGACAATACAAAATTACTCAAGATAGTTGAGTCCAAAGCTGACTATAAAGAGTTACAAAGGGATCTCATTAAACTGAGTGACTGGGCTAGAAAATGGCAGACAAAAATCACTGTTGATAATTGCAAGTCGTGCACATTGGAAAACATTGTCCCAACTACACATACAAAATGATGGGGTATAAATTAGCTGCTACCACTCAACAAAGAGATCTTGGAGTCGTTGTGGATAGTTCTTTGAAAACATCTGTTCAATTTGCAGCAGCAGTCAAAAAAGTTAATGTTAGGAACCATTAAGAAAGGGATAGATGATGAGACAGAAAATATCATTTTGCCACTATAAAAATCCATGGTACGCCCACACTTCAAATACTGCATGCAGTTCCAGTCACCCCATCTCAAAGAAGATTTATTAAGGAAGTACTTCTTCAGACAACGCATAGTCAATCTGTGGAACTCATTGCCATTGGATGTTGTGAAGGCCAAAAGTATAACTGTTCAAAAAAGAATTACATACGTTCACTGAGGATAGGTCCGTCAATGGCTATTAGCCAAGATGGTCAGGGACGCAACTCCATGCTCTGGGTGTCCCTAGGCCTCTGATTGCTAGAGGCTGGGACTGGATGACAGGGGATGGATCACTCAATAAATTGCCCTGTTTTGTTCACTGCCTCTGAAGTATCTGGCACAGGCTGCTATGACCATTCTTATGCTGTTATGTATGTCTGTGTAGACGCCTGTGCAATGCGGACATGGACAGTATGTCCATGTAGAAGACAGTCTATAGAGTATGTCATCACTTGCACAGATAGACATCTTCTGTATGTCCGTCTGTATTGAATATATAGTTCTATATATTCTATATATAGTTATGTTCTATATGTCTATGTAGGTTGGCAACTTTGTTGGCAACATTTGTTGTTGGCAACTTCACCCTTTGTTTGGAAAGTGCTTGTGTGAAAGAAAAGGCAATCTGGCTTTACCAAGCTCTGGTAGAGCATGTAGTATTGTATTGTTTTGAGCAGTTTTGCAGACTGGATTGTGCAAATATAGGGAGAGAATAAAAGGTTGATTGTTGTAGATGCTTTCTTAAAAATTTTATTAAGATGACGTTAAAAAAAAATAGTAAACAGTGTTTGAGCATAGAAGTTTCTGGTTATCAGGGAATAACATACAGATTATAGAGGGTGCAAAATTTGGTTTAAGATAAAGTGGCATGAGGAATATGTAATCTGCAATATCCTCGATTGGGGGTAAAAGGTTCATGGGTCAAAGTACAGACATTGAGATATGAGGGTATGAAGTTCATAAAGTCGCTATGTTTGGGTGTGGATTATAATGAGTGGATATGATGATGAGGATGGATTGACCCTCATTTGGTGAGATTTAATGTTTAGGGAGTTTATGGTTCCAGTTCATATGATCCAACGGAGAAGGTCACTTGGTCCCTTTCTCGTAGTGGGAGAACGATGTCACTCTGGCTCACGCCTCCTGGTACTGTCCGTGGCCGGTGATGTGCTCGATGTAGATGTTCCTGGACCATCAGATGGCGTCTGAGACCATGAGGCGCTGCATGAGACGTGCGTAACGTCGACCGATCCTGCAGGTCCGCAGCACACGCTCGTTGCAGGGGTCCCAGGCACCCAGGGCTCCGACAATCAGGGCGTACATCTGCACCTCATAGCCCTTCGCTCTCAGGGTTTCAGCCAGGGGGGCATACTTTTCCAGCTTACGAGCTTGGGCTTCAGAAAATGCCGGAGTCCTGTTCTCAAAGGAGACCGTGACGTCGACGAGGATGATCTTTTTCTGGCTGTCGATACCGGCGATGGTGCAGTTCACGGAGATCTCCCCCAGGCGTGAACACCTGGCTTTCACCAGGCGGTTCTGGATGGCGTTGTGGCGCAGCTGCCAGGCTCTGGAGTGGAGTTTGCAGCTGCACAGGACGTGGGGCAGGGTTTCGTTTGGGTAGCCGCACTTCCTGCAACGCTTGTCTCGGTTCCCGTGGCGGATGGCTCCCTTGAGCGGGACACAGTTGAGCCGGGCACAGTGGATGAACCGCCAGTCGGCAAAACGGGTGAAGCCGCCCCCGGCGAGGAAGTGGTTGCTGTCGTCCCACTTGCTGGTCAACTCAAAGGCTTTACCCTGGTCCGTTTTACGCTTCAGGGTTTCCACGTACAGTGAGTGGATGGCGGCCTTCAGAGTCCTCTCCAGCAAGCCCCTGGCCATTGGGGTAACAATGGTGTTGTCGTCGGACCTGATCTGCGGCATCCAGATTCCCAGCTCTTGGCGCTCCTGGCACCACTCCCAATGGCAGCCGATGCACTTCCCCAGGCGATGCGTGGCGTTGTGAGTGCGGGATCACGGTGAAGCGATATCGCGCCCATCCCGTCCGAATTCCCCATCCAGGGAGCCGCTCAGGAATGTGGCGATGTCTTGGTTCAAGGGGGCTCTGCCGATCCGCTTCTCTGTCGCATCACGCAGAGCGTTTGCCGCAATGTTCCTCACCGTGGCGTCCCGCGGGACATGTCAGCAGGCAGAAGGCGTGGGTGATCACCGTGACGTCTCACAGGTCACCCATGCGGGGGACGTTGGCGCCACCGTGCTGGTGGGCGATGTAGACCAGCTCATTGCTGGCTCTCTGGGGAAGGAACAGCCACTTCTTCACCAGTTTCCGGATGATCTTTTCTGCCTTGTTGAGGGGCACCTTCGCCATGGCGGATCCCCTTAGGGTGAACGAGATGCATGGGATCAGGAAGGTGTTCAGGGCGTTTATCTTCTGCCACGGTGCCAGCAGGGAGGCATCAATCTTGTGGCATCCTGCAAGATCTCCTGGATGGTGTTCTCGGGTGTCTGCCGGACACGGAACCCTGTTGGCATGCCCAGGTGCTGGTATGCCTGCCCCTCTACCAGGGGGATGACAGGCTCACCCTGGATCTGGAAGCCCGTTGTCTGCACCAAGTCCCTTTTGCTGCTGGCAATGTGCAGAGTTGCACACTTCTTTGCATTGAAGCGGAGCCCCATCCAGTCAGTAGCTCGGCTGGTGGCATCTAGCATACCTTGCAGGCTCTCTGGGTCGTCCGCGGTCAGGACCAGATCGTCCGTGTAGGCCAGAATGCTGAGTTTCTTGCCGTGCAAGTCAAAGCTGGTCGGGCTGCTGGAGATGGCTTGGATGAGCGGTTCCATGGCCAGGTTGAAGATGATGGGGCTCAGGGGGCATCCTTGTTTCACGCCGCGGCGGATGGGGATGGTGTCCATCTCTCCGTCCGTGGCGCGGATGCTGGTGGTGCAGTCCAGAACCTCAGAGTTATGAACACCACAGTTCCGAACTGACCGGTCAACCACACAACTCATTTGGAACCAGAAGTATGCAATCAGGCAGCAGCAGAGGCAAAAAACAAACAAACAAAAAAACCAGTGCTATGTTAAATGCAAACTACTAAAAAATAACATGAAAGTTTTTAACTAAAGATTTGACAAGGTAAGAAAACTGTTTCTATACTTGTTTCATTTACATTAAGATGGTTAAAAGCATTTTTCTTCTGCATAATAAAGTTTCAAAGCTGTATTAAGGCAGTGTTCAGTGTGTTCATCAACACACTCACTCACACACAACTACTTCTAGTTATCTACTGACAAGGAGGTTTGATTGGCATGTTACCGCAGTTATGGACTTTCTCATTACTTCTAAGTAACAAAGTTTTACTATACCTGAAAAAAGAACAGGAGGACTTGTGGCACCTTAGAGACTAACAAATTTATTAGATATCAGAGGGGTAGCCGTGTTAGTCTGAATCTGTAAAAAGCAACAGAGGGTCCTGTGGCACCTTTAAGACTAACAGAAGTATTGGGAGCATAAGC